>NC_134483.1:421702788-421749411 GCF_040206685.1 Ascaphus truei | reverse complement strand
TCTCCCTCTCTGCCTCCCTCTCCGCCTCCCTCTCCGCCTCCCTCTCACTCTTTGTCCCTCTCTTTCTCCCTCTCCTCTCTGTCTCCCTCTCCCTCCCTGTCTCTCTCTCCCTCCCTGTCTCTCTCTCCCTCTCTGTCTCCCTCTCCCTCTCTGTCTCTCTCTCCCTCTCCACCTCCTCTCCGCCTCCCTCTCTGTCCCTCTCTGTCTCCCTCTCCCTCACCCTCTCTGTCTCCCTCTCTGTCTCTCTCTCCCTCCCTGTCTCCCTCTCCCTCTCTGTCTCCCTCTCTGTCTCCCTCTCCCTCTCTGCCTCACTCTCCGCCTCCCTCTCCCTCTCTGTCTCCCTCTCTGTCCCTCTCTGTCTCCCTCTCCCTCCCTGTCTCCCTCTCCATCCCTGTCTCCCTCTCCCTCCCTGTCTCCCTCTCATTTCCTGTCTCCCTCTCCCTCTCTGTCTCCCTCTCCCTCCCTGTCTCCCTCTCCTCTCTGTCTCCCTCTCCTCTCTGTCTCCCTCTCCCTCTCCTCTCCGTCTCCCTCTCTGTCTCCCTCTCCCTCTCCTGTGTCTCCCTCTGCTCCCTGTCTCCCTCCTTGTCTCCCTCCTCTCCGTCTCCCTCCTCTCTCCCTCTCTGTCTCCCTCTCCCTCCCTGTCTCCCTCTCCCTCCTTGTCTCCCTCTCCCTCCCTGTCTCCCTCTCCTCTTTCTCCCTCTCCCTCCCTGTCTCCCTCCCTCTCTGTCTCCCTCTCCCTCTCTGTCTCCCTATCTGTCTCCCTCTCCCTCCCTGTCTCCGTCTCCCTGTTTCCGTCTCCTCTCCCTCTCCGCCTCCCTCTCCGTCTCCCTCCCTGTCTCCCTCCCTCTCCCTCTCTCTCCCTCCCTGTCTCCCTCTCCGTCTCCCTCCCTGTCTCCCTCCCTCTCTCTCCCTCCCTGTCTCCCTCCCTCTCTCCTCCCTCCCTGTCTCCCTCCCTCCCTGCCCCCCTCTCTGTCTCCCTCTACCTCTATGTCTCTCCCTCTACCTCCATCTCTGTCTCCCTCTCCCTCCCTGTCTCCCTCACCCTCTATGTCTTATCTTAACTGCCGTATACCTACACCGAAGTAACCTACCCTGCTTTCTTCCAGATCTGACTCAAGTTTCACGTGGGAGACATCGGACATCCTGTATAGTACCTTGAGGGACTGCGGATTAGGTAAGATCCCAGGCGGGATTGCTGCTTTAGAAATTGTGAAGAGGGGGCATCCTGACACTGGTTAATGGGTTCAGAATCATTCACATCTGGCTTTTTTTTTGGTTTGATTAGTGAGGTACACACACACACACACGTAACAAGGACTAATGGTAGTAAAGTATAAGTGTACTACAATAAGTAAACTGTTATGTAAAAAAAAAAAAAATGTGTCCCGGTTTTTCATTTTCAAAATCTGGTCACCCTAGTAAAGGGGTGTGTCAAATGTTTGTGTATTAAAAAAAACAAAACAGTTTTTCATGAATAGACTTATTGAAATTGCAATTATTCCTCATGCTTGTAATCCCTTCTCTAATATTTGGTTCATAAAATACAAGTTAGTTTAAGGCCTTCACTCCTAACAGTGGAAAACATAATAAACATAATGAAAATGCTTCCATTTAAGAAAAGATGACAACTATACATGAAGAAATACCTTTGTGATCAAGTTTTATTTCTAAAGAACAAGAAACTGTCAAAAATAAAAGTTTGCACCAAGTACTTTGAATTTAATTGAAAACATTTTGCAGGCATTTTTAGCTCTTGTGTAATTTTCTGGTTTTCCCAACAGATTTTGCAACAATCACTTAAAACTTTCAAGTAAAATGAAGGTGTTTTGAAAGACAAGAAGGCATTCTGACACATGAAAAAATAGGCAGCAGACAGTCCTTTTTATTGTTGCATTGAACCAAGTTTCAAGTGTAAGGTCATTAAAATAAAAATTACTTTACACTCTTAGCAAAACTCAAGTGTATAGTAATTTGTAGTACTTTCTTCTTTGGACAAAGCAATTCTGTTCAATTTGTGACCTAAGTATCATTCCATAAATTCTAATTACTATTATCTTTAACTGGCAAAATCTTTGTTATTTTTTCTATAAATCCTCTTTCTTTATGTAAGAAGTTGGAGGGAAAAAATATGCAAAGCATTAACAAAGTTTTGTCAATGCTTGTAAAGGACATATATCATTGTCTCTCTATGAGATAGATGGCAGATTTTCACTTTTGAGAGTGCCAATGGCAATAGCTGCACTGTATTCATGTTGCTATGAAGATGGATTGGGTTCCAGCAGGCTACTCTGAACAGCTGGGAGGTGCAACTCTGGCTGTCCTCCAGAGAGATGCTCACATCTTCCCTCTGTCTCTAATTAATTAATCATTGCCCACAGATTACCAATTAGATAAAGGATTGTAAGTGATTTTTGACCACATAAGTAGAGCACGCAATACAATAAACAACCATTGTTTATTACACTCAGATAACTGATAAGCATGTGTAATCTTCAAATAACTGTCATTATTCTCCACCTCAAACTCAGTGTGGGCTCTATCTTTTGCACAAAAAGGAAGCAGCTCAATAACAATGGACATAGAACAACATTATTTTCAGTGTGACAGCTCTCAGAGTTCTCAGATGTTTTGTGAAGATTATAATGGGTTTCTTTGGTCTTGTTTAGGTATAGTTATCTCTAAAGCATATAAAGGTAAATTGTAAAAAAGTATAAAAAAGCTAAAGGTGTTTTTTTGTTAGTAAGCACTTTAGAAATATACTTAATCTGTTTCATTATTTTCACTTATCTTTAGGATATGGAAAAATAAAATTAGGATTTAATCAAGACAGCTTTATCATTGTAAAATCTATACAAAGAATAAAACAATAATTTAAAGAGATCAGGAGCCTATAAACGTACTGCAGGTACCTACATTTAACCCCTCTTCTTACCCGGCTTAAAAAGTAGGGAATTGCACAGGTGTGTGAAGAAGTGCAGGTATTGTGCACTGGACTCTTTAACTGGACCTCAGGGCTGGTGTCCAGAAGTCTGGGTGTGCAAGCTTTTGAGGTAGATATAGATGATGATGATAAAGGGCGCCATAGATTTTTATAGAAACAGGACAAGCTTTATTGGCTTCAAACAGAACAGGTTTTCAGATAGATATGTGTAGCCGAGTCCCCCTCACCCCCTATCTGTAGGACGGGGACGGCTACAGGTGCAGGGAAGTTGTGTGCCGGTGTGTGGGGGCTACAGGAGTGGCGACCGGGTCGCCGGGAGCTCCACAATGGGATGCCAATAGGGCGGCGTCATTTTGGATATCAGTACGCATGCGTTGGTTGCGGTGGCCATTTCAGCTCGCGCACAGTATATTAGACGGAGCGGCGGCAATTAAACACAAAGCTCTGTCACGGGAGACCAGGCCAAATACACCTTTATATTTAAGGGATCAGTCACAAGGCAAAACAGGCAGTAAAATAAATTGTGGTTTATTCGGATAAGACCTCGGAAACAAACAGAAATACAAGATACAGAGAATATACACACTTATGCGGTCTGGGGGAATTAAATCTAGCCCTTTCCGAGTTGCAAGGGCAGGCTTCAGCAATTGCTTACCTTTATAGGACTCTGGTTCTGGACTCCTGGACTGAAATCCAGCCTGCTGGCTAGGCCTTTCCTCCCCCATGCTTCTCTGTGTGAATAGCTCTTTCACTCAGAAGCCCATGTGAGAGGCCCAGCAGCAGCATGTCTTCACATCAGGAAAACAGGCAGGCGAAAAAGAGAGAGAGAGCTACTTTACTGCACACTCTTATATAGGCTTGATTCATATCTAAATCATTGAGGAGTCTGATAGCCAATTACAGCAGGGATTGAGATTACGCATTCACTGATAGGAGGGATAAATTCTAAATTTGCCAATGGAAAACGTGCTTATGAGTTTTGACATACAGGGCCGTTTTTAGCTAGTCCCAGACACCCTGCTGTCAAGGGTCCTATATGTCTGGAGTAAACAAAGGCAGATATCCTGTAATCCCCTCCCCTTGGCCATGTGCACCAACCTAACTGGTTTTGCTTTGAAATGCTAATTACCTACTTGAGCTATGGACGCTATGCAGACGAGCTGGCCTCTTAAACACATGCCCAGGCTGTCTGTATAGAGCCTTATATTAAACACAAAACACAATATAAAGTACACTGTATTACAGAGTATACTTTGGGGCACCTCATACTTATAAGGTAAATAACTTGGGAATATTTGGGCTCGAAATCCAGGAGTCTGGGGGACAAAGGGAAGCCCGGTGTAATTCACCCTGCTTACCGGCAAATCATGCCTGCTCGCTGGGGAGAATTAAATGACTACCGGCAACTTTGGCCCCCAAACTCCTGCAAACAAAATAATTGTATTTCAACCCAAATATCCCCCCTAAAACTGACACACAAGAAATTTCACAGTTCTAGGGCCAAGGGAACATGAGATAGGAAAAAACAGGGTCATTTTATTTTCCAGCATGTATTATCTAGCCCACTGGCCTTTACATAGTTAACACCACACACACAGTTCCTAGCCTATAACCCTAGGGGGACAGTAACACAGGGCAACACAGTAAGTTACAATATTAGACCCAAGAGCTGACACTCTCATCCCTTGCCATACGGTTTCAGGGGCAGCAAGCCGGGCTCCACCTTTACTAATGAAGGACGGCTACGCCCTACCGTCACAAGCTCTGCAAGGGAACTACAACTCCCATGAGCCTCTGGGAGTAGGGACACATGGCGCGGACCAGCCAATAGGGCTGCGGGATTCCCCTGCTGGGGAAAAGATACATTTGGCGTGCTTAGGAGACCACACCAGTCAGAGCTGGGACATCAGAGGATAAGGGTGTAGGTGCAGGGTGTCAGTAGGCCCCTGCACTAGGCCAGATACCCCCATTAGGCCCCAGGTACTGTAGGCCCTGACTCACAGTAGCTTGTGGTTGCTTCAGGGAAGGTCCCTTAGATAGGGACGCTTACCTAATATACTGTCTAGTGTCAGAGACACAGTGAAGACGCCGCCCGGTGATTGTGGCCTGTGGTCTGGGACCAGACTGCCTTCCTGTGAGAAGACTGCAAGGTAATATTATCCACGCTGAAATTCACCCCAAGCGGAGGCGGACACCATCGTGGATGACAACGTTGGATCATATGGATCCTTTGTGTTATTCTGCATCACCCGGGTGCTGGAGCTCCCGGGCAGGTACCAAACTAAATGCACCAACACTTCACGGGATAGCGCTATCTCCTACACTTTGGGTGGGCCTTGACATTGGGAAAAGGGACATCAGGGTATTGGTGCCTGCACCCAATGTACTTTGGGGACACTCACTGTTGGTATTAGGTTGGGGCCTATATTACTATGTGGTACAGGGTATCGATATTATTGTGTTCAGAACAGGTTGTTTAAATATACTTGTGTGTGTATTATTGGTATTGTTCCTGTAAGGGGCTTATCCCACCCTGTTGGGATCCCTTTAAGGTGGAGGTGCTGTCACCAGACGTATCAGGTACACCTCAGACTCCCAGCGATGGAGGTTCAGGCCTCCTGTGAGCCACAGGTAATGTACCAAACACACTGTAGCTGCCACATCGCCCACAGGGTGGGGGAAAGTGTGCTACATATGCTTCCCTGGATCCAACATAATTGGGTGCAGGAAGGTCCACATGGCTTGGTCATCTTGCAGTGTACCTCCTCAGTGGGATGAATACACCCCCTCTTTCCTAGATACTAGAAGATGGTACAGACTCCTAGGGACTATGTTTTGTGGGTGCTTTCTTTCAGGGTTCCCATTCCCCTTCATCCTGCACGGTGCCCTTCAAGTCTCTATAAATGGTGCCAGAAGTGCCTTGGCATGGACTTATGGTACACGCAAGTCCAACATGGTACATGCCACTGGGGAGTCACTCTTAAGGTGCCCCAGCTGTGGATACACACGCACTGATAGAGAAATAGTCTGTTCTCTTGATAGTGGCCCTAATACTAAGAGGGGCACTTTCCCAGATATAGAAAATAACAAAAGATGACTTCATACACTTATACAAGTTACACATAAACATAGACACAATGAGACCCCCACCTTCTTACTTATAGATATTACTTGAGGATCCTCCTGGGTCTGAGGCCTTAAGCCCCCACCCCCAATATATATAGACCATGGTGACATAATAGATCACCACGGTTACATGGGAGGTGCACTAGGTCCTCCAGCCTACGTTGGATGACAGAGTGGACACCTTCTAGAATGGGGTGGAGTGTGGATGGCAGTTGCACTAATGGCAACATTTAAGCAACATACTGATGTAGCGGCTGCTATTCGAACACTTCACGCGTGATGTACATCGGAATCCCGATTTGAAACCGCAGGATGAATTCCAGCCTTCCTGCACTAAGATGCGAGCGCGGCGAGAGCAGAAAATTTTTAGTGTTCTGGCTTTTAAAAACATGAAAATGACACAGTAGCACAGTAGGTACTTGTGTAAATAGGTGAACAAAAAGGCGCGAACAGCTATATATGAAGTGAATAAATAATAATAATGGTGTAAATGATAAAATAAATATAAGTGATGACCAAAAAACCACAGCTCAAACCTCACTGGTGGGACCTGTTTCACGGGTTCCAAAGTTTAGAAGTATCTCAGAACATCCAGGGGGAGCATATAATGGGTTGAGAAAACAAAACAAGATACACAAATATAAGTGCAGACGTAATGCAATCAGTGAATAAATGTGGCAGTGTCTTGGCTCATATAGCTGTACTACTCACAGGACTAAAGTGTATATATAAGCAGTTGGCAAATAGGGTTGCCACCCTTGATGGTATAAAGGCACCGGACCCCCTATCGATACTCCGTCAGCATAAACCGCATGTATAAAGAGAGAGAAAACTACATAGTGCGATCAATAATATAAACTTTATAAAAAATGAATGGGTAAAAAATGCGCACTTACAATGTGCTAATATAATAAAAGCATTGGTCACAAATTGTGAGTAGGAGTTGTCCCGAGCAGCTCACCGCCTCCCTGGGTCATCAGGCTGAATGCCACGGCACTGTATCCACGATCGGAGCCTCCCTCTGTGCGCCCATCTGATCCTCTGACGTCACGGCTGCAGGTTAGGTTCAGCTACGGGTCGCCTCCAAGACCAAAATAGGTCTGCTGACCAGCAGAGGGAGGCTCCGATCGTGGATACAGTGCCGTGGCATTCAGCCTGATGACCCAGGGAGGCGGTGAGCTGCTCGGGAAAACTCCTACTCACAATTTGTGACCAATGCTTTTATTATATTAGCACATTGTAAGTGCGCATTTTTTACCCATTCATTTTTTATAAAGTTTATATTATTGATCGCACTATGTAGTTTTCTCTCTCTTTATACATGCGGTTTATGCTGACGGAGTATCGATAGGGGGTCCGGTGCCTTTATACCATCAAGTGTGGCAACCCTATTTGCCAACTGCTTATATATACACTTTAGTCCTGTGAGTAGTACAGCTATATGAGCCAAGACACTGCCACATTTATTCACTGATTGCATTACGTCTGCACTTATATTTGTGTATCTTGTTTTGTTTTCTCAACCCATTATATGCTCCCTGAGATACAGTAGCACAGTAGCACAGAATTGTACACATTACAATTCATCCATTTTATTGCAAACAAAGAAACAGAATCCATGAAATTCAAACAAAACATCCGCGATAAGCGCGGGTGCCTGGGGCGATTACCCGCGTTTCATGCAACGTGGGGAACAGCAGAGAACTCAAAATCAGCGCCGAGATGTGTTTGAATAACGGCCGCTTCATCAGTACATTTCCTAAAGCAACAGCAAACTACCATTAACCTCTTACCTACCAAATGGTAATACCAACAGGCAGTGGTGGGATTCAAAATTTTTAGCAACAGGTTCTCTCTCACGGAGGGGGGGGAAAGAGAGGTGGTGGGGGTAAAAGAGTGGTGGCGGGGAGAGAGAGATGGTGGGGAGAGAGAGATGGTGGGGAGAGAGAGAGATGGTGGGGGAGAGAGAGATGGTGGGGGAGAGAGAGATGGTGGGGGAGAGAGAGATGGTGGGGGAGAGAGAGATGATGGGGGAGAGAGAGAGATGGGGAGAGAGAGAGAGATTGGGGAGAGAGATGGGGGGAGAGAGACAGAGAGGGGGAGAGAGAGATGGGGGAGAGAGAGACAGGGGAGAGAGAGAGATGGGGGAGAGAGAGACAGGGAGAGAGAGAGACAGGGGGAGAGAGAGATGGGGGAGAGAGAGATGGGGAGAGAGAGAGAGAGATGGGGAGAGAGAGAGAGAGATGGGGGAGAGAGAGACAGCGTGAGAGAGAGACAGTGGGAGAGAGAGAGAGACAGACGGGGGAAGAGAGACGGGGGTAGAGAAAGAGAGAGAGAGACGGAGGAGAATAAGAGAGAGAGAGGGGGGAAGAGAGAGACCAGAGAGGGAGAGAGAGACCAGGGGGGACGAGACACCAGGGGGGGTGTTTGAGAGACCAGGGGGAACAAGTGCAAATAAGTGCAACCTGCAACCAGTGCAAATACAAATGGACACATGCAAACTACACAAGCAGGCAAACTGCACAAGACACAGACACAGGCAGGCAGGAAACACACAGAGCACAGCCCCCCTCACATCTCCCCCAGCCCCCCCTCACATCTCTCCCAGCCCCCCCTCACATCTCACCCAGACACATCTAACATAGCCCCCTCACATCTCTTCAAGGCCCCCCTAACATCTCTCCCAGCCCCCCCATCACATCTCTCCCAGCCCCCCCTCACATCTCTCCCAGCCTCCCCTCACATCTCTCCCAGCCCCCCTCACATCTCTCCCTGCCCCCCTCACATCTCTCCCTGACACCCTCACATCTCTCCCAGCCCCCCTCACATCTCTCCCTGACACCCTCACATCTCACAGGGGTGAGAGATAGGGGGGAGGGAGCAGGGAGAACAGGGGGGGAGCATAGAGACCATGGGGAACCACTGCAAATAAGTGCAGCCTGCAACCAGTGCAAACAGGACACAGGCAAGAGACACAGCACACAGACACAGGCAGGACACACAGGCAGGACACACACGCAGGACAAAGCCTCACCTCTCTGCTGCATGCTTTTTCTCTGCTCTTTGGCCCCAACCCCAGGCTCCTGCCACCTCCTCCTGATTGGCTGCTGCTGTGTAATACAGCCAATAAGGATGGAGCAAGCTGCCCAGCCCCTTAGCAGAAGCTCTGCTTTCTCCCTTCTCTCACCGGTTCTGCGAACTGAGGAAAATGTAGGTACAGTTTCACACAAACCGGTGCGAACCGACTGAATCCCACTGGTGCCAACAGGGTGGTTACACACATATAGCCACTATACAACTATAGACAAAGTAGCCCAATTGCACATCTAATATGACAAAATATTTAGCTCATTACTATATATTTTTACTATGTTTTTTTCTTCTCATAAATATGGGTGATTTAGTTAAATTCTTTGGGCGAAACATTTCAAGCCTGCAACTAAGCTAAAGTAGACCCTATCAGCAGGGCTACACTAAAATTGTTGTACAGTGTCTTTTTGTTTTCTTCCACTGCACAAAGAAACGAGGAAACAAAATAATAATATAGCCAATAGCATGGTAATGGGTGACATGTCTCAATTGACCCACATTTTAACCCCTCCCAGGCTTGTCACCCGGCATTTTTTGGGGAGGGGGCATAGAAATCGACACATTAGCCATGGAATCAAGATTGCCCAAGGATAAAGTTGCAAAGCTCAGAGGGCTCACAAAACATTGCAGGAATGCAAAGAAAGTCACGCTCAAGCAAATGCAGTCATTACTCTGCCTATTTAATTTACCTGGAGGGTGATAGAAATGGGTAGAATCTTCAGCAGAAATTATAAAGAGAAATGGCAGGCATAATAAATCACAACACTGCATTAGGATTACAATGGAGCTAAAAGCTTATTTATGGATCTGCTAGGAATTTCCGACAAACAAACAACAAGCTGCAGTTGTTTACAGATGCTGCAAGGTCACAAGATTTTGAGTCCCATTTCAGAGGGGAATGGTTTGCTGAAGCATGGCCAGGAGACTGGGCAAAAGCAGGCATACAGATGCAGTGGCCGTTATTGAAACACTTCACGCTATGTATACCTCGGAATAACCATGTGATGGCGCGCAATGTCTTCCAACAGTACCGCGGCGCAGGCGAGTGCAGAAAATGGCATTTAAGTGTTCTGGCTTTGAAACACCTGAAACTGACACAGTAGCACAGTACTGTACACATTACAATTCATTCATTTCATTGCATTTAATTGCACACAATCCATGAAATTCAAACAAAGCAACCGCGATAAACACGTGTGCCTGGGGCGATTGGTGGCGTTAATGCCACGTGGAGTACAGCAGCGCACACAAAAACAGTGCCATGATTTGTTCGAATAACAGCCGCTGCATCTATAACTAAAAGCTTTGCATTTCTGGAGTTACAGTATTATCAACTGTGGTTGCCATAGAACTATGGGCTAACAAGCTTAGCAATAAGCACATCATATTTTGGTCTGACAATCTTGGTGTAGTGAACACAGTTAATAAACAATCAGCAGCATCACTCCCAGTGACAATATTCATGTATAGCCTATTATAATTATGCATGGGGAATAACATACATTTTAAGGCCGAGCATATTCCTGGTAAACTGAATAGAATAGATGATGCTTTATCCCGTTTCATTTAAGTATCTTTCAGGCAAGCAGCACCAAAGACACAAGTGAAAGATTTAACCAGCCCCTGTCAGCTTTCGCAGATAGTCCCAAAAAGATATCAGTATGCTGAAGGCTCCAACTATGTGGTCGGACCAGCTCTGCCCAAATTGTAATATGGAAAAACTGGGTGCCAACTTTGAGTTTGAGCCTAATCAGCCACAAGGGGACATTTACTGAAGCATTCTGAGTGGGTAGAGGAGGTCAGCTTAAAAATGGCTGGTTAACGTCTGCCCCATAGTCGTTTCAGAGCCGGGGAGGGAGGCCAGATGAAATATGGCTGGTTGGAATCTCCCCCCATGATGGTTAGAACTTGTCGAGGCTTTGAAGTTATTGTTCTTGGCTGATGGGCAGGGTCTCCGTCATTAAAGTTATCTACATAAGTGGGCACAAGGGATCAGCACCTTTAGCCTTTAACAAATATGTCTCAAAATTGTTCAAGGCTCAGGAAAATACCCAATTTAAAATCATCATTTTACTAGCATGTCAAGTAAGTAACAAAAAATATATTTTACAGATACACAGTATTTCGCAATTTGTGTACATATTGTAGTTGTATTCATTATTTCTATAACACAGTTGTATATCAAGAAAATACAGTCCATACTCTCTGTTTAAATAGCTTACACACTTATGTTTATTTCCTTAAGTTTAAAGTAATACAGCAAATGTTTGAATAAAATACTCTGCCACACATATATTTTGGATTTTACTGTATATATTTGTTCTATTGTACAGAGAAGTACACCTTTATCAGTCATGTGCATGTACCTAAGGTGTCAGCAATACCATCCCAATAAGGCAGAACACTTCAGGGTGGTTGTCAACAATTGTGGCATCCAAGGCCCAGATCAGTTCTTAAAAGGGGGCCAAGCTTTATCATGCCTGTATTCCTATTTTGTATCAATGGGAGTAAAGGCGTGCTAAAGGGATGCAATGCAAGCACCTCTGCCCTATGTCAGCAAAGGGGCTTATATTGCAAAATGTATCATATAATATAATATGTAGTGGGCATGTATACAGCATTGTTCTAGAGCCTTATTTCATATTGTTCAAAGTAAAAAGTGCAATTCAAGACAATGGAAGTTTTCAACCAATCACAGTGCGATGGGCTGCTTCAGACAATGATGAGCCCTAAAAAAGATGCTCTATACATGACAACTTTTCATGTATTTAGAATTGGAGGTATTATAAAATATTATTGGAAAAGCCCTGTAAATTCAAGCACTCATACAATATACAATAATTTCTTTTAATCACTCTTTGGTCAAACTGCTAAATAAAACAGTCCTTGGCACATACTGTAGAACGTTAACGGTAAACTCACAGCAGGGGGGCGGCAGTGAATAGTTTCAGGTCCAAAAGGAGATATATTCCCATTGTTCAAACTACTAAAGTCTCACCCTGGAACAAGCTCTGACTCCTCTTGGGTAGCTCCCTACACCTCAACCTACTGTTGTACTCCCTCCACATGCTAGCCTGGGAACCAAAATGTTGGTTGAGGTTTTCTGTTTTCTGTGAGATTACTGTTTGCTGTGAAGTTACTGTTCCTATTATTTTGGGAATGTCTGCGATAAAGAACTTTGTTTATGACAACTTGCCCAAAAACATAGTTAATTCCTATCTAGGTCCTATAAGTAACCAACATATTAAAAGGATTAATAATATCCCTTACAGCCAGGATCAAAAGATATTGCATATACATTTAAGGAACAGGCACTAACGTTAAAAGGTTAACTTATTCAAAAAGGCTATAAATCATAAATAATTGTATCTACTTTAATCAGAGAGGAAAAAAAAAGATGACATTAATTACATTAATTGAATAAAAAAGACAGTACAAATAAAAATAAGGGTGTAAATTTAGTGAATAATATTGGTAAAATCAATTGTTGGGCTCTTATTTACAGTATTACAAAGTATAAAACAGCACATAGAACTGCTACATAGTGACACACCGCTCATACAGTACCATAATACAATAGTAATAAAATGACTAGATGCAAAGCGATAATTAAACATACAGTTGTGCAAAAAAGAAAGAATACCCTCTTTGAATTCTATGGTTTTACATATCAATACATAATAACAATCATCTGTTCCTTAGTTAAATACAACATCAGATGAATAACAACACATGACATATTACACCGTATCATGATTTATTTAACAAAAATAAAGCCAAAATGGAGAAGCCATGTGTGAAAAACCAAGTACACCTTATGATTCAATAGCTTGTAGAACCACGTTTAGCAGCAACAACTTGAAGTAATCGTTTTCGGTATGACTTTCAGTCTCTCACATTGCTGTGGAGGAATTTTGTCCCACTCTTCTTTATAACGTTGCTTCAGTTCATTGAGGTTTGCGGGCATTTGTTTATGCACAGCTCTCTTAAGCTCCCGCCGCAGCATTTCAATCGGGTTGAGGTCTGGTCTTTGACTGGGCTCTTGCAACACCTTCATTCTTTTCTTTTTCAGGCATTCTGCTGTAGATTTGCTGGTGTGCTTGGGATCATTGTCCTGTTGCATGATCCAATTTCGGCCAAGCTTTAGCTGTTGGACAGACGGCCTCACATTTGACTCTAGAATACATTGGTATACAGAAGAGTTCATGGTCGACTCAATGACTGCAAGATTCCCAGGTCCTTTGGCTGCAAAACAAGCTCAAATCATCACCCCTCCACCACCATGCTTGACAGTTGGTATGAGATGTTTGTGCTGATATGCTATGTTTGGTTTTCCCCAAACGTGGTGCTGTGCATTATGGCCAAACATCTCCACTTTGGTCTCGTCTGTCCAAAGGACATTGTTCCAGAAGTCTTGTGGCTTGTTCATATGCAACTTTGCAAACCTAAGCCGTGCTGCCTTGTTCTTTTTAGAGAGAAGAGGCTTTCTCCTGGCAACCCTTCCAAACAAACCATACTTGTTCAGTCTTTTTTTAATTGTACTGTCATGAACTTTAACATTTAACATGCTAACTGAGGCCTGTAGAGTCTGAGATGTAACTCGGGTTTTTTGCAATTACTCTGAGCATTGCACGGTCTGACCATGGGGTGAATTTGCTGGGATGTCCACTCCTGGGAAGATTGGCAACTGTCTTGAATGTTTTCCACTTTTGAATAATCTTTCTCACTGTAGAATGATGGACTTTAAATTGTTTGGAAATGGCCTTATAACAATTCCCAGATTGATGGGCAGCAACAATTGCTTCTCTAAGATCATTGCTGATGTCTTTCCTCCTTGGCATTGTGTTAACACACACTTGAATGCTCCAGACCAGCAAACTGCTAAAACTTCAGCTTTTATAGAGGTGGTCACACTTGCTGATGATCAATTAATCAAGGGCATTTGATTAGCAGCACCTGTCTGCTACTTAGCATCTTAATTCCTATGGAAACAGTAAGGGTGTTCTTAGTTTTTTCACACATAGCTTCTCCATTTTAGCTTTATTTTTATTAAATAAATCATGACACAGTGTAATATGTCATATTTTGTTGTTCATCTGTTGTTGTATTTACCTAATTTTTAGACCTGCTAAGGAACAGATGATTGTTATTATGCCCTGATATGAAAACCATAGAATTCAAAGAGGGTGTACTTTCTTTTTCACACAACAGTACATACATACATATAGACAGTAACCAGAGGTCACAGCAGTCCCAATTTGATGCACTCAAGTCAAAAGTAGAGGGATAGTGGAGGTAATGGGATCCTAATATCTCCCAAATAAGCTGAGCATGGTGTATATTCCATACATGCCGTATAGGGCAAACAAACAATGCATACCATATACAGTTAAAAAGAAAAATAATAAAGTTTTAATACTAAATTAGTTAGTTAATATGTGTGCCATCAGGTAATATGGAGTATCCCTAAACCGCAGGCTTATAGCCAAATATCAATGTATATACACAGACGAAAAAAAACGGTAGCAGGCTAAGGTAGACAGGTAGGCTAGAAATGTAAAAAATTGACAATGTAGCCACATGTATTTGTCTATGGAGTATACAATAGGGAGAAGGGCTAATATAACACCACATATGTCCTGACAATCAGGCCGCCTATTGATGCAACCTAACGCAGTATGATGGTACTATACATAGATATAGAGATCTAAAGAAACATCAAAACAGGAATATACACATACTGTAAAGTGGCCAGTGTCTGAATGAAACACAGCATGTACGTTGGTATGCAAATATATGCACAAAATGTACAAATGAAAATACAGTCAAATAGACTCCAAATTAGGTATAAAGAAAGTAATAAGCACGGATACAACCGTATCCCTGACTGGTAACAAGTTTACAAAACCGCCGTCCTGTTCGTGAGCGTCAATGGGTGTGACTTCATTAAGCCCCAACGCGCGTTTCGTGTGACCAGTCACACTTCTTCACAAGGGAGGAGTCACTTATGGCCATTAATGTGCGTAAGATGTACCCAGTTGGATAGGTGGAACCACGCAAATCAGACAATGGACACAGGGGCATGACATCAGTGTACTTCACTGCTGACAGCCTTGAGAAAACAGCATCATGATAGATACTGTATTAAAGGATAAATATGTAAAGGAGTAAGGGTACTGTAGAATGAGTGTACCAACATCATAGTGTGTTACCCCTAAGTTTGAATAAACTGAATAAGCAGACAATAATGAATGAATAAACTGATTATAGTACTCTGTGGTATTTATTGCCTTATTCTATTCTATAGCGAGATGGCAGAAAGGAATACTTGACAAGACCACCATAGGGCAATGATGTAGTGAATAACATCTGTGAATGGGGTAATAGTACAGGCACAGGTATAAATGCATCTCTATATCAGTGAATCTAGATGTTAGAAATAGTAATATATAGATGAGTTGAGATGGACACAGGTGTAAGGTACCAAGATTAAAAGTCACAGTGACCACCAGATGTCTCAGACCATCTGTCAATCTCAGCATTCCACATACATCACATTGATATAGCGGAACCAGAGTCAGTAGAAGATAAAATAAAGACATCCTCATGATAAATATGAATGTAATGTGACGGTCAAAAGAATCCACATACAGCTCTATTTACTCTATTGTGTAGCACTATACATGTGCACATCAGAATATACCAATGGACGGTGTACATGTCACATAAACATCAAGGGCAACAGTATAAATAGACATCAAGGTATGTACAAAGAGGGGTGTAGAAAGGTACTAACCTGTTAAATCTGCACAAGTAGGTCAAAACAGATCTGCTAAGTTAATCTGTATACCTGGATCAAGCTACCCATGAAAACATGGAAAAATATGAATATTTTAATATACATATGTAAGGATGTGTTAGGAATGTGTGCATATATATATGGGTTCCGCGCTGTTATTAATGCAGGGAGCCGCCATACTGTGTTAATTGCAAGTAAGGTCACTGTGTCAGAGCAAGGTTGCGCATGCGCGAGGGAAGCGCGCGAACGCCAACCAATAAGGGTGGACTTTGAGGTTGAACCTTAACCCTGTGAACCGTGGCGAAGTCAGCTGAGGCTGGGAACCAATAGGGTGCTTGAATTCTGGAGAGGAGAGAGACAGGAAGCATGTGGGAGGACACACGCTAGAGGGAGTTGAAGGAGAAGGTGGCGGAACCTCGTGTGTGCGAGCGGAGGGTCAGTGACCCTTCCGCTTAGGACAGAGACATTCCCCAGCCCCAAGGAGTATTACCCCTGTCACCGTAGGGTGCTGCTTTTGTAGGGACGGCCGTAGTACTTAGGGAAGGACCCCGTTAGTGCTGGTTCAACGGCAGGAGTTGCGGACGCCATCTTGGTCTGGAAACAGACCGCCAAGCAGAGTGTCAGCTAAAGGTCTGGAGCGACATCACGGACCCTTTTTGAAGAGGTGTGGTCACCGCAGTGACCGGGAGGTATTGTTGTTCATCAAGTGCACCTACACCGGTCACCAGGCGCTGATCCCGCCTCCCACTAACTAATTGGGGCATTAGCGTGCTAGCAGACTGTTCACTGTAAATACTGGTCACAAGGACATACTCCACTGGAGCGTGGCAGAGCCACCTGTGTACAGGACAATATCCCGTTTAAGGTGTGGCCGAGCCACAGTATGAGAGACTATGATTATAGAGTATAAGAGTTCCATGAATGTTGTATATATATTCTGCTTTATCATATTCCTTAGAGAAATAGTAAAAAGGTTGCTTGTTGCACAAATATAGTTTGGGATGTTTTCTTACTCAGGGTAGATCTTCTATTATGGGGATCCTGGGTAAGTGGAGGCGCTGCACCATGTTAAGAGCGGGTAAGACCCCAGGCTCCCCAACAGCGGAGGCTTAGAGCTCCTGGAGCCACAGGTAAAACACAGCATCAGTAGTTCCTTTGTTCGGGGTTCAGAAAAAGGGCTACATTTGGAGGCTCTGCTGAGATCTTAGACCTGGGGTGCCCCCACATTTTTTTCTCCATTTGTGCAACCAACCCACATCATGTCGGTGCCCTCGGTGCTCGAGGTGCGCAAGTGGGCCCAGCGGCGTGGGATTCCCCTAAATCGTTTTTTCGCGCTGGGCCATATTCCCGCCACGATCTCGTTAGGTACTGTGACCGAACAGGTCCGGAAGCTTCCCCTCCTAGACAATGCCCAGGTGCAAGACCATTTCTACGACCGCGACCAGGCCTGGCGCCGCGTCTTGTATGCCACTGAACAAGAAATATGCCCCGAGGACTTGCCCCGTATACTACTGCTGCCAGAGGCCCCGGGGATACGCTGCCCCATAGTCCAAGTGGACACCACAGCACCGTTAGCCACTTTCACCCCACAGAGAGAGTATACACCCACAGCAGGTGCCGCGGCTGGGGGCCCAGACCAATCCCCTGAGCGTGGCCTGCAACCTTGCTGGCCGGCAGCCCTGAGCTTAGGCTCCCCGTCCACCCCGTCCGGCCTGCGGTCTGGCCTCAACCGACTTAGCCTATCAAGACTGGACACCTACCCCTCAGTTGGGGATAGCTTACCTGGAGACACCTCTATTCCCACGATAGCAGCCGCTCTCCACCACACCACACAGTCGCTTCAATATGGGAAGTCAAAGGCCATCTCCGGTGAGAAACCCACGCCCCAAGGGGAAGTAGGGATAGAGGACTGGTTAGTCCATACAGAACAGGTGCTACCTGAATGGACCTGCACGGACGCGGTCCGGAGACAGCGCATCGTTGAGTGCTTATGACCCCCTGCGTCCCACATGGTGCACTACTACCGGGATGACAACCCGGAGGCTGATGCAGCGGATCTCATCTACTGCCTGACGAAGGCTTATGGGGCTCCTGTGGATACTTATGCGTTGATGGCCAAATTCCATGCATTAGCCCAGAGGAAGGGGAGATGGTATCCGACTTTCTCAGGCGACTGCACCTGGACTTATGGAACCTGGTGAGGAAGGGCGTGTTGCCAAGGATAGAAGCCAATGGACTGCGCACCACTCAGCTGTTGAGGGGGCTCCTACCCCTGCACCCCGTGTCGGTGAGGGTCAGTAGCTGCCTAACGCCCGGGCAAGCCTTATCATTTCACGACCTAATGGACCGGGTCCAAGCGCACGAGACGGTGTTGTTAGAACGTGACCTAGCCCTTGGGAAAAAGCCCCAGCCCGGGAGTAAGGAGGTCAAGAAGGTGGAACCAAAGACCGACGCGCCCGAACCTGGGGACCCTGACCCCGAGGACGCCGGCGCACCAGTGACGCCCAGATCTCGTCCCCCGACCGGGCGAAGTTCACCAACCGGGAGAAGCGAGAATTACCTCAGCCAAACTCAGTGCTACGCATGTGGAAAGATGGGACATCTGCGTGCCTGTTGCCCCACCCTGCGGAAAACGGCGTCCCGGCCGGCGCAGTCGATGCCGTGCAAGACCCTGGAAGATGGAGAGGCGTCGCCGCCCCCCCCAAGCAACCGAATCGGCCCCGCCGCCATTATTCGGGTAGTTATTGAGGGCATCTACGCCGCCGCCTTGTTGGACACGGGATCCCAGGTGACCATCGTGTATAGGCCCTTCTACGACCAACACCTACATCGATTACCGTTGCTCCCTGCGGATGCCTTGCGACTCAGGGGATTGAGTCATGAGGATTACCCCATTGAGGGAATAGTAAAGGTGCAGTTAGATATTCCCCAACTGAACACTGGTAAACATCACCCCATGGAAGTGGAGGCCTTAGTGTGCCCCGAACCTCAGGATCACCCAAGCGCCCCAATCATCTTAGGGACTAACACTGACATTGTGCGCGCGGTGTTCCGCATGTATTTGCAAGAAGCGGGCGAGGCTCCGCTGCTAGCCCTGGCGGCCTGCCCCGTCCTCCAAGAGGTCTGTGGTAAAATCGCAACTGAAGAAGAGCATGGGGTGCTCTATAGTCAAGAGTGGGGGCTGACTCAAATTCCCCCAGGGAAGGAAGAATGATGGTCGCCGCCTGTCACTACCCGGACCGACGCCCGGAGGATCAGCTCTTTTCCTTAGAGAGTGTGGCCCAAGACGATCAACGGCTGGGCTACGAGGTGTTGGCCTCCGTCAAAAAATGGCCCGGGAAGATTCCGGATCGCACCTGGGTATACGTGCGGAATATCTCTCCATATCCCATGAGTATTGATCGGCGCCAGCTGCTGGGCAGGATATACCCTGTGACCCCCGAAGAAAAGGGCTTGGCGGGGCATCCCAGTAACCATGGTCCTACCCTCGAACCCCTGCTAGAATTCGACTTTGGAGATTCTCCACTCCCGGAAGAATGGAGGGAGAGACTGCGGGTCGAGCTACAGAAACGACGATGTGTATTCTCCACCAGTGATATGGATGTGGGGTGCAGCCGCAGTGCCCGTCACACCATCCGAATGAACGACGCTACCCCCTTCCGGGAATGTTCCCGGCGGCTCACCCCGCGGGACGTAGACGAGGTGAGGAGATTACTCGCTGAAATGGAGAAGGCTGGGATCGTGCAGGGATCCCGAAGCCCTTACGCATCACCCATCGTGGTAGTCCGCAAAAAGAACGGGACGGTCCGTCTCTGTGTGGACTACAGAACCCTGAATACCCGCACCATCCCCTATCAGTACACACTGCCCCGAATCGAGGATCTCTTGAACGCTCTGACGGGAAGTAAATGGTTCAGTGTGCTCGATCTCAGGTCACGGTACTACCAAGTACCCATGGGCCAGGAAGACCAAGAAAAAACGGCCTTCATCTGCCCATTAGGATTTTATCAATTTACCCGCATGCCGCAAGGGATCTGCGGGGCCCCGGCCACATTCCAGAGATTGATGGAAAAGAGTCTCGGAGACCTGAACCCGCAAGAATGCTTAGTGTACCTGGATGACATTATAGTGTTCGGGCGAACTCTAGAGGAACACTCCGAAAGGCTGATGAAGGTGCTGGATAGACTTCAGGAGGAGGGCCTCAAACTGTCTCTGGACATATGCAAGTTCTGTCGGTCTTCCGTGACGTATGTGGGCCACATCGTGTCGGCTGAAGGGGTGTCCACCGATCCAGGGAAGATAGAGGCTGTGGTGAATTGGCCTAGGCCCCATAATGTCCAAGAGTTGCGGTCATTCTTGGGATTTTGTGGCTATTACCGGCGGTTCGTGGAGGGCTATTCCAGCAAAGCCAAGCTGTTGAACAATCTTCTAAAAGTCTATCCGGGAGAGACCGAACAAAAAGGGGTCACGGCGCAAACACCCTTTGGGGAAAAATGGACCCCGGAATGTGAACAGGCATTCCTGAACTTAAAGACCAGCCTCACCCAAGCCCCGGTCTTGGCCTATGCAGATCCGGAACGTGAATACGTCCTACATGTAGACGCCAGCCTTAGTGGGCTGGGAGCTGTCCTGCATCAGAAGTATGAGATGGGGCTCCGCCCAGTGGCGTACGCAAGCCGAAGCTTGACACCTAGTGAGCAGAACTATCCGGTCCATAAACTGGAATTCTTGGCCCTAAAATGGGCAGTGGTGGACAAGCTGCACGACTACCTGTATGGGGTACAGTTTGAAGTACGCACGGACAATAACACCATGACCTATATAAATACGTCCACCAAATTGGACGCCACGGGACACCGTTGGTTAGCTGCCCTGGCCAACTACAGTTTCAATCTTAAGTACAAACCAGGACCCACCAACATAGGGGCCGACGCCCTGTCTCGTCGACCGGGCCTTCAATCCTCCCCTGATGAAGAAGTATGGGAAGAAATTCCGGGTCCAGGAATCCGTGCCCTCTGTTCTGTAGCTGCAGTAGTCAATAATCAGGTGGCATTCTCGGAACTACGGGTTGCTGATTCTCTGGGATGCCACTCGCGAGCCATTCCCGGGGCTTATCAGGGTCGAGAAGGGATGAATATTACGGAAGAAAACATCATCTCGTGGAGGGATTTAGTGCATTACCAAACTCAAGACCCTGTAGTGGAGCTGGCCCGTCAAGCGGTACAACAAGAAAATCCCTCTATACTGAAGCAAGCCCCCAAAAACTTGGTGAAACTCCTGTTGAATGAGTTTGGAAAGTTCGAAATGGACAATTGTTTATTATATCGGGTGATCCCATATCACAACCATCCCGATCGGCGTCAGCTGTTCCTGCCGGAGCGCTTGAGGAATATGGTCCTTCGGGCCCTTCACGATGACCATGGCCATCTGGGCATTGATAAGACATTCGGGCTACTACAGGATAGGTTCTACTGGCCTAGGATGAGAGAGTCCGTGGAACAGCATTGTCGAAGGTGTAACCGCTGCTTACAAAGGAAAACACTGCCCACCAGGGCGGCTCCCATGGCGCACTTGAAAAGTTCGGGCCCCATGGATCTGGTGTGTATGGATTTTCTCTGTATTGAGCCCGACAGTCGGGGCATTAGCAATGTACTAGTGATTACTGACCACTACACCAGGTACGCCCAAGCGTTCCCTACGAAAGATCAGAAGGCCGTAACGGTGGCCCGAGTCCTGTGGGAAAAGTATTTCATTCATTATGGATTACCAAATCGCCTCCACTCTGATCAGGGCAGGGACTTTGAGAGTACGCTAATAAAGGAATTGCTAACACTACTGAACATTGCTAAGTCACGTACCACCCCGTACCACCCCGAAGGGGATGCTCTGCCCGAACGGTTCAACCGCACCTTGCTGGATATGTTAGGGACCCTGACAGGTTCACAGAAAACGGAATGGAGTAAGCATGTGGAGACATTGGTACATGCTTATAATTGTACACGGCATGAGTCCACAGGGTACACAATGTACTTTCTGATGTTCGGAAGAGAAGCCCGATTACCGGTGGATGTGCGGCTGCGGATATCTACCGATGGGGTATCCAACAGAACGCACTTCCAGTACGTACAGCGGCTACGGGATAGTCTGCAGCAGGCCTATAAATTGGCTGAAAGAACGACAGCGCAATTGAATGCGGGAAACAAAAGACGCTACGATCACAAAGTGCGTCACAAGGAAATTCACCCCGGGGATGCGGTTCTCCTACGCAACTTAGGTGTCCCCGGGAAACATAAATTGGCTGACCGTTGGCGAGAAGGTGTGTACGAGGTGGAGTCACAGATGCCTGGCCTTCCAGTGTATCGGATCAAGGACTCCTAAGGCCGCGTAAAAGTGTGGCATAGGAATCACCTGCTTCCCATACCTCAAGTAGGGAACGACGAGTTGGAAGTACCCTCTACCTCACTAGATGGAGAAGTTGAGAACCCAGAGGCTGGCCTAGAGACTGTAACACTTGCCACCTCTGAGGATCCGATGGAAGGAACCTCTCAAAGGGGCCTTCCGGCCGCGGGGGCATCTCCCGAAGGAGCTACGGGTAAAGAGCCCCTTGGCCCGAAAACTGACAATCTGACTCCAACGAGTCGGTCATTAGATCCACAAAGCCCATGTTTCACACCCCAGAGAGACTTTGCAAATGCTGGAAACCCCTCAAGGGTAGAGATGGAAACACCAGTTGTGACTGGATACTCTGCGGAGGAAGCCGAGGAGGACCAACCTCGGCGAAGTCAAAGAACCAGTCAGCCTCCCATGAGAATGGCGTACGATCAATTTGGGGCACCCCATTATGAGGATCAGCAGTGGGCTCGGCATAGAATGCATTCGATGGTAGTACTGTTCAATGAAATGTGTAACCTAATTTAGGGGAGGAGGGCTGTGTAAATAAGTTCATATATATGTTATGTAGGTAGTCCAGCGGGGACGTTGTATTCTGGAGAGGGGAGAATGTAAGGATGTGTTAGGAATGTGTGCATATATATATGGGTTCCGCGCTGTTATTAATGCAGGGAGCCGCCATACTGTGTTAATTGCAAGTAAGGTCACTGTGTCAGAGCAAGGTTGCGCATGCGCGAGGGAAGCGCGCGAACGCCAACCAATAAGGATGGACTTTGGGGTTGAACCTTAACCCTGTGAACCGTGGCGAAGTCAGCTGAGGCTGGGAACCAATAGGGTGCTTGAATTCTGGAGAGGAGAGAGACAGGAAGCGTGTGGGAGGACACACGCTAGAGGGAGTTGAAGGAGAAGGTGGCGGAACCTCGTGTGTGCGAGCGGAGGGTCAGTGACCCTTCCGCTTAGGACAGAGACATTCCCCAGCCCCAAGGAGTATTACCCCTGTCACCGTAGGGTGCTGCTTTTGTAGGGACGGCCGTAGTACTTAGGGAAGGACCCCGTTAGTGCTGGTTCAACGGCAGGAGCTGCGGACGCCATCTTGGTCTGGAAACAGACCGCCAAGCAGAGTGTCAGCTAAAGGTCTGGAGCGACATCACGGACCCTTTTTGAAGAGGTGTGGTCACCGCAGTGACCGGGAGGTATTGTTGTTCATCAAGTGCACCTACACCGGTCACCAGGCGCTGATCCCGCCTCCCACTAACTAATTGGGGCATTAGCGTGCTAGCAGACTGTTCACTGTAAATACTGGTCACAAGGACATACTCCACTGGAGCGTGGCAGAGCCACCTGTGTACAGGACAATATCCCGTTTAAGGTGTGGCCGAGCCACAGTATGAGAGACTATGATTATAGAGTATAAGAGTTCCATGCATGTTGTATATATATTCTGCTTTATCATATTCGTTAGAGAAATAGTAAAAAGGTTGCTTGTTGCACAAATATAGTTTCGGATGTTTTCTTACTCAGGGTAGATCTTCTAATATGGGGATCCTGGGTAAGTGGAGGCGCTGCACAATGTTAAGAGCGGGTAAGACCCCAGGCTCCCCAACAGCGGAGGCTTAGAGCTCCTGGAGCCAAAGGTAAAACACAGCATCAGTAGTTCCTTTGTTCAGGGGTTCAGAAAAAGGGCTACACATAAAATCATTAAAAAGTGCTTATATGATGAAGACATTATGTCTAGTGCAAAAAAGGGGGTAACAGATAATTTTAGCATTACTTCATTAGTGATACTTCCTCAAAATTGAGGTGTGAAAAAAAAGACAACTTAAACTGGATGGAGATTTTATATATATATATATATATTATATATATATATATATATATATATATATATATATATATATATATATATATATATATATGTATGTATGTGTGTATGTATGTGTGTATGTGTGTATGTGTATACATATTTCCGGACCTAACTGTATATACTAATATTGATTTGTATTCAACACACTAGTAACCGTTCTAGTTGCTATAACTTACCCTCAACTCTCCTACCCGATGTATATATCGATGTATATATTTTTAACTTGTATGTCTTTCACTAATATTGTTATGAACATCACTTTTCACTATTTGAAGATTGCACCTATTTTACTATGTAGTAATAGTTATTTGACAGAGGTATATATATATATATATATATATATATATATATATATATATATATGCAAATATAGCTGTATGCTCATCTGCATGTCTTAGGCAGGTCTGCAACCCCGCCTTTCCCCATTATCACCCAGCATACAGCACTTCCACGCTGGGTGATAATGGGGAAAGGCGGGGTTGCAGACCTGCCTAAGACATGCAGATGAGCATACAGCTATATTTGCATATTTGCTTTCCTGTGGAGGGTTTTTGTCACTTTTTTTACTCACCATAACTTAACTCAGTATATATATATATATATATATATATATATATATACCTCTGTCAAATAACTATTACTACATAGTAAAATAGGTGCAATCTTCAAATAGTGAAAAGTGATGTTCATAACAATATTAGTGAAAGACATACAAGTTAAAAATATATACATCGATATATACATCGGGTAGGAGAGTTGAGGGTAAGTTATAGCAACTAGAATGATTACTAGTGTGTTGAATACAAATCAATATTAGTATATACAGTTAGGTCCGGAAATATTTGGACACTGATACAAGTTTTGTTATTTCGGCTGTGTACCAAAATAAATTCAAGTTACAGTTAAATAATGAATATGGGCTTAAAGTGCAGTCTATCAGCTTTAATGTGAGGGTATTCACATTCAAATTGGAGAAAGGGTTTAGGAATTACATCTCTTTAATATGTAGCCCCCTCTTTTTCAATGGACCAAAAGTTATTGACAATTGACTCAAAAGCTGTTTCATCAACAGGTGTGGGCTATTCCTTCGTTATTTCATCATCAATTAAGCAGATAAAATGTCTGGAGTTGATTCCAGGTGTGGCATTCACATTTGGAAGCTTTGGCTGTGAACCCACAACATGCGGTCAAATGAGCTCTCAATGCAAGTGAAACAGGGCATCATTAGGCTGAAAAAAAAAAAGAAAATCCATCAGAGAGATAGCAGGAACATTAGGAGTGGGCAAATCAACAGTTTGGTACATTCTGAGAAAAAAAGAACGCACTGGTGAGCTCTGCAACACAAAAAGGCTGGACGTCCATGGAAGACAACAGTGGTGGATGATTGTAGGATCCTTTCCATGGTAAAGAAAACCCCCTTCACAACATCCAGCTAAGTGAAGAACACTCTCCAGGAGGTAGGCATATCATTATCCAAATCTACCATAAAGAGAAGACTTCACGAGAGCAAATACAGAGGGTTCACCACAAGGTGCAAACCATTCATAAGCCTCAAGAAAAGAAAGGCCAGATTAGACTTTGCCAAACAATATGTAAAAAAGCCAGCCCAGTTCTGGAACAGTATTCTTTGGACAGATGAAACTGTCAGGAATCGGCGTTCTCCTCGCTCCCCACACAGAGCACTCCCTCCCCGCAGAGAGCCCCTGGACACACAAAACAATCCTGCCTTACCGGCCTCCACGGCTCCTCGCCCCTGCTGCCGTCGCGGGATCACTCCCCTCGGCGATTCCTCTGCTCAGCGCCGGACACGCCCACGCCCTCCTGCACGCACACCTGCACCATCCACTGGCTCGGTTCACACGCGTACACAAGTTACGGAGCACGCTCAGTCTGCACACTCTTATTCCCGTCCCCCAGACCTCAGGCTCCGCCCCTGCACACTGCACGGGCATACTCAGGTTACTAACAAGACTCACCTGGCCTGTTATGCCTGAACCAATCTGCAGTGTCTCCCTGTAGCTCTTCCTGTCCCGCCTCCATTCCTAATTGGACCTTCCTGCTTTATCTAGCTCCTCTCTGCTCTCAGTCTTTGCTCGACATAGTCTCTGTATGGAAGTACTTCTGGATTCTCTCAGTGTTTTCACAGGTTAGGACGCGGCTTGTACGACTACCCCCTCTGGCTCTCGATCTCGGCACTCCTTGGACAACGCTCACTCTGGTAACCCCTTGAACACGGCTTGGACTACGACCTATCTCCACTCTCCACTCCCTGACTTCGGCAAGGCATCATTCACTCTATCTCTTCAACCGGTACCGGCAAGTATTATCTACCTTACTACACCTGGCCTGGCAACGCTTCATACCACACTCCGAAAACGCTCCCTTTGCTGCGGGTGCGTGTATTACCACTTCCCCCTTCAGCTCAGGGGACGGGTCTGGTCTGCGGGCAGCACCGGCGTAACATTATGTCGAGCCCACAAGACGCAGACCAGACCGAACTTCAACAGTTTCTCTCCAATCTGCTTCAGCAAAAACAGGCCATGGCGGATCAAATTGTGGCACTTACACACCAGGTAGCAGTACTCTCAGACAGGGTACCGACCGCGACCCCGCCAGATGTAAGCCCCCACTCCGCAAGCGCAGTTAGCAGCTCAGATGTAAGGATTCCTCCCCCCAAGCCTTATGCAGGTGAAACGCAAGATTGTAGTGGTTTCCTAAACCATTGTGAGGTGCAGTTTGAAATGGCCCCCCATCTCTACAATACTGATCGCAAGAAGGTAGCCTACATTTATAACCTCCTCACTGGCAGCGCCCTGGCTTGGGCTTCCCCGGTTTGGGAGCGACGTTCTGACCTTACCCATGATTACCCGGCATTTAAAGCCGAGTTTCAACAAGTATTCGATTCTCCCGCTCGTCGGGAGATGGCATCTGTTTCTCTCCTCCAGATCACTCAGGGACGGCGAATGGTGATGCAGTATGCTGTGGAATTCCGGACTATAGCAGCCAAGACTAACTGGGGACAAGAGGCTCTCGTCTCCGTGTTCTGGCAAAGCCTGGCAGATCCCATCAAGAATGAACTCTCTCGTCAATCCAGGCCGGATCAATTGGATGTCCTCATTGATTTGGCTGTCCGAGTGGATCAACGTATCCAGGTACAGAGCGTCAGCGCACTCGCGTCCATAACTTTCAAGTTCCCTTCTCTAGTACTCCCAGCAACACTCCTGCTCACCCCAAGTGCTACCATATCTCTTCGTCCTGCACTGGATTTGCCAGAGCCAATGCAATTGGGGGTACAACGCATCCGCACACCGATACGGCAGTTCCGCCACGCCGGGGGATTGTGTTTCTACTGCGGATCCATGGAACATCTGGTTCGGGAGTGTCCACTGCATCCGGGAAACGGGAACACCCAGTGAGTACAGAGGAGCTCTCTCTGGGTTTAATGTCTCCACGTCCCCTTTCTAAAGATGAACTCCCTAAGAAACTTACATTTCCACTCTCCCTTTCAGGCGATAAGTTCAAGACTTCTACCGCCGCTTTCATTGACTCAGGAGCTGGAGGAAACTTCATGGATCTTGAATTCTCCAGGTTAAACCGCATACCACTCGTGAGAAAGAAGGTTCCCATCGCACTCGTCGGTATCGATGGATGTCCTCTTACCCCGGCCCACATCTCCTTAGAGACGGCTCCCTTGCTTCTGTCCTCACATCTGCACAAGGAGATCTTAGTTCTCGATGCCATTCACGCTCCTGGGATACTCATCACCCTTGGTCTTCCTTGGCTACAGCTTAACAATCCTCTCATTAACTGGACTTCCTCTGCTCCCATTTCCTGGAGGCTGAGGTCAGGCGAGACTCATCAACTGCTGGCCAATACCTCTGTTCCCGAAGTTATTCTACCTTCCGTTTACCATCAATTCCGGGACGTATTCAATAAGGTACAGTCAGACCTCTTTCCGTCACACAGGACTTACGATTGTCCGATCGATCTAGTTCCAGTTTACTCCCTACCCAAGTCCAAGACCTACCCCTTGTCGTTACCAGAATCTCACGCTATGGATGAATATATCCAGGAGAATCTCAAGAAAGGCTTTATTCGTCACTCCAATTCCCCAACAGGGGCTGGGTTTTTCTTCGTCAAGAAAAAGGACGGGTCGTTGAGGCCTTGCATCGACTACAGGGGTTTAAACCACATCACTATTAAAAATCGTTACCCCCTTCCCTTATTACCGAACTGTTCGATAAATTACAGGGGGCCAAGATTTTTTCCAAGTTGGATCTACGTGGTGCCTATAACCTGGTGCGCATCAGGAAGGGGGATGAATGGAAGACGGCCTTCAACACGCGTAGTGGACACTATGAATATCTGGTAATGCCTTTTGGCTTATGTAATGCTCCCGCTGTCTTCCAGGATTTCATCAACGACGTCTTTCCTAGGTACTCAATATTTTTGTTATTGTATACTTGGATGATATCCTGATTTTTTCCAAAGATCTCCAGGACCATATACGCCACACCTCCTACGTCCTTTCCCGTCTCCGTGAACACTATTTGTACGCCAAACTGGAGAAGTGCACCTTTCATCAGACCTCTACTCCGTTCCTGGGGTATATCATTTCCGATGAGGGGTCTATGATGGACTCCGGTAAACTTCAAGCAGTCACTGAATGGCCAAGACCCAACTCTCTCAAGGCCATACAACGTTTTTTAGGGTTCGCTAATTACTATCGTAAGTTTATTCGGAGTTTTTCCACCATTGTGGCACCCCTCACTGCGCTCACCAAAAAAGGAGCTGATCCTTCTGCTTGGTCATCCGAGGCCATCTCCGCCTTCAAGACACTCAAGGAAGCCTTTATATCTGCACCTATTCTCCGTCATCCCAACATCGAACTTCCCTTCGTCCTGGAGGTCGACGCTTCTGATTGCGGCGCTGGTGTCGTTCTTTCCCAGAGACCCACGCCCCAAGATAAGTTACATCCCTGTGCATATTTTTCCAAGAAATTCTCGTCTGCCGAGAGGAACTATGACGTGGGTAATAGGGAACTTCTGGCCGTGAAGATGACTATTCAAGAGTGGAGACACCTGCTAGAGGGGTCGAAAGAGCCGTTTACTATTCTCACGGACCACAAGAACCTTCTTTACATAGAGAACGCTCGACGCCTTGGTCCACGACAGGCTCGTTGGGCTCTTTTTTTTTCTCGATTCGATTTTCACCTTTCCTATATCCCCGGGACCAAGAACGTAAAGGCAGACGCACTCTCCCGAATACATTCTTCTGAAGAGAGGCCAGAGGAATCTTTGGAGACTATCCTTCCACATGAGAGGATTCTCGCCACATTTTCTTTCAAGAATCTTGACAAGATTTTGCACTCACAGAGACGCATTCCCAAGGACTTGGTCGGTCCCGACAACAAACTCTTTGTACCATCCAAATTTTGGAGAGCTTTCACGAAGAGATTGGGCATCTCTTCTTCTTTCTCTTCCGCCTATCATCCTCAGTCCAATGGACAAACGGAGAGAATCAATCAATCCCTGGAGAAGTACCTGAGATGTTTTATATCCGATATCCAGGATGATTGGGCTCAACTCCTCTCTTGGGCAGAGTATGCCATCAATTCTGCAAAAAACGAGTCCACCCAGGAGTCGCCCTTCTTTATAAATTATGGGTTCCACCCTCCCTGTCTTCCCATCCCCAAAATTCCTTCTGGAGTACCAGCCGTAGATGAACGCATTTCTTCCATCCAAACCGCATGGTCCAGGATTCAGTATACCCTTCTCAACTCCTCCCGCAGATCGAAACTACAGGCCGATCGTCGTCATCGTTCGGCGCCCAGTTACAAATCAGGGGATTTGGTATGGCTATCCTCTAGGAATATCCACCTCAAGGTACTATCTCCTAAACTGGCACCTAAGTTCCTGGGTCCCTTCCCTATTTGTGAACAAATCAATCCCGTGGCATTCCGGCTCCAACTACCACCCAGTATGAAGATTCCCAATGTCTTTCATGTGTCCCTCTTAAAACCATTTATCTCCAGTTACTTCTTTCCGGATCAGACTCGTAAACCGGGTCCCATTACTGTACAAAATAACGAGGAATACGAAGTTCACTCTCTTTTGGAATCTCGCCTATCCAGGTGTCAGCTCCAGTTCTTGGTGCAGTGGAAGGGCTTTGGCCCTGAAGAGAGATACTGGGTACCTTCAAAGGACATTCATGCCCCGGCCCTTCTTAAGTCCTTCAGGAAAAAGTTTCCAGAGAAACCGTTCTTGGACCGTCCTGAGGCCGTTCCTGAAGAGGGGGGTACTGTCAGGAATCGGCGTTCTCCTCGCTCCCCACACAGAGCACTCCCTCCCCGGAGGGAGCCCCTGGACACACAAAACAATCCTGCCTTACCTGCCTCCACGGCTCCTCGCCCCTGCCGCCGTCGCGGGATCACTCCCCTCAGCGATTCCTCTGCTCAGCGCCGGGCGCGCCCACGCCCTCCTGCACGCACACCTGCACCATCCACTGGCTCAGTTCATACGCGTACACGAGTTACGGAGCACGCTCAGTCTGCACACTCTTATTCCCGTCCCCCGGACCTCAGGCTCCGCCCCCGCACACTGCACGGGCATACTCAGGTTACTAACAAGACTCACCTGGCCTGTTATGCCTGCACCAATCTGCAGTGTCTCCCTGTAGCTCTTCCTGTCCCGCCTCCGTTCCTAATTGGACCTTCCTTTATCTAGCTCCTCTCTGCTCTCAGTCTTTGCTCGACATAGTCTCTGTATGGAAGTACTTCTGGATTCTCTCAGTGTTTTCACAGGTTCTGACGCATCTCGTACGACTACCCCCTCTGGCTCTCGATCTCGGCAATCCTTGGACAACGCTCACTCTGGTAACCCCTTGAACACGGCTTGGACTACGACCTATCTCCACTCTCCACTCCCTGAGATCGGCAAGGCATCATTCACTCTATCTCTACAACCGGTACCGGCAAGTATTGTCTACCTTACTACACCTGGCCTGGCAACGCTTCATACCACACACCAGACATGCTCCCTTTGCTGCGGGTGCGTGTATTACCACTTCCCCCTTCAGCTCAGGGGACGGGTCTGGTCTGTGGGCAGCACCGGCGTAACAGAAACTAAGATCAACCTGTACCAGAATGATTGGAAGAAAAAAGTATGGAGAAGGCTTGGAACGGCTCATGATCCAAAGCATACCACATCATCTGTAAAACACGGTGGAGGCAGTGTGATGGCATGGGCATGCATGGCTGACAATGGCACTGGGTTACTAGTGTTTATTGATGATGTGACAGAAGACAGAAGCAGCCGGATGAATTGTGAAGTGTATAGGGATATATTGTCTGCTCAGATTCAGCCAAATTCAGCGAAATTGATTGGACGGCGCTTCACTTTACAGATGGACAATGACCCAAAACATACTGTGAAAGCAACCCAGGAGTTTTTAAGGCAAAGAACTGGAATATTCTGCAATGGCCGAGTCAATCCCCTGATCTCAACCCGATAGAGCATGCATTTCACTTACTGAAGACAAAACTTAAGGCAGAAAGACCCACGAACAAACAACAACTGAAGACAGCTGCAGTAAAGGCCTGGCAAAGCATCACAAAGGAGGAGACCCAGCGTTTGGTGATGTCCATGCGTTCCAGACTTCAAGCAGTCATTGCCTGCAAAGGATTCTCAACAAAGTATTAAAAATGAACATTTTATTTATGATTGAGTTAATTTGTCCAATTACTTTTGAGCCCCTGAAATAAGGGGACTGTGTATGAAAATGATTGCAATTCCTAAACGTTTCATACGATATTTTTGTTCAACCCCTTAAATTAAAGCTGAAAGTCTGCACTTCTATTGCATCTCGGTTGTTTAATTTCAAATCCATTGTGGTGGCGTACAGAGCCAAAACTATGAAAATTGTGTCAGTGTCCAATTATTTCCGGATCTAACTGTATGTAAACGAGTATGTCTTTTCTGACTATCTTTCCCCACCCTGCTATGTAAATCCTGCTAGCTGCAGGCAGTACCAGGTTAATTCTGTGGGTTTGTGAAACCCCTCATGCCCCTCTTATGAGTGACAAAAGTAAGGTGGTGACTCATGACCTGTGTAAGTCTATCTGGCCTAGGTATAGACCATGAGCCTGCGCCTTCTTGTTCCTCCTAGTAGGGAATGCAGATTTAGTTCAGTCCTGTTCCTGCTCTGGAGGAGAGAGGAAGCAGAGCGCTGTGAGTCTCTCCCATAGCGGGATGAGCATGCTCACCCTCATCCTTATGACTGAAGGAATATCTGACCAAGGAAGATGACCCCATACTATCTGGGTCAAGCACCATCTAGAGGTTGGAATCCTCTGAACCATTTTACCATGGTAATACCATCATGTAGTGACTGCTGAATAAAGCCCTTTGCTAATTATACACCAACCTGGATTGAGTCAGTGCATGTGGTGTATGGAAGATGTGCTTCAGAGCGGACTGTCTCTGATACTACCAGAGCCCCATTGAATCTGGAGGTGCTGGACACCAAAGGAAAGAATTACAGATGACATCAAAAGCCTGTCCTGATCACCATTACATCGCAGATCCACTCAGCTCTCCTTGAACCAACAGGTATGCCTCAGCACCACAGGGTAGCCACAGAGTAAATCTCCCAGAGTGTGGGGGAAACAGTGTTACATATATAAAGCTGCATATGGTGTTAAGTGACGAATTACAATAAGATCTCTTTGGAGAAATGAGGAATATATAAATCCCTCAATCATACCATGAGGCATAAGTGTCCTAAAGGTTTGTGCCCTGGAACAGGATTGTTTTTTTCTCTGTATTTTTCCTGCTCTCAAGCTGCCAGACCTCCCAGCCAAAGTTACATGTTTTTCCCTGCTCTGAAGCAGCCAGAGTGGTGTATATTGTAACATAGTTGCTACAAGTAATCCCGTTTTACACAGCCTCTAGTCAGTTGCCCTGGCAACCTACCATACTCACAGTTTGAGATTTATTTAGTCCTCTTCCCCTGCTTTATCTGCATATTGCTATACCCCTTAGTGAGTTCCTGTCTGACAAAAAGTGTGCTTTCTTTCCCAACATTCAGCCACAGAGAGGAGACATTTCTTCCACTTCTCCCTCAGAAAAGGAAATCCTTTTTACCTTCCCCTCAGAGAAGCACTTCCCCATAGCAGAACACCTTCCTCTCATAGGTTATTCTCCTGACAAGAGAAATCTGCTAGCACAATCCACATATAGAACTTTTATATTTCTGTTAACACCCCTCAATAAAGTTGAAGAAAATAGGACTTTGTGTGCTTTAAAAGGGGATGAGATAATCTACATTGTCTTACTCACCTGCTACATGTGACCCTGGGTCCAGAAAAGTAAAAAGGATACCTTGTGCTTTGGGATTCAGCACAGAAGGCTTCAGCTTCTACAGCCGTACTGCTGAAAGGCAAGCTGCAGTAGTACAGCTTTCTGGAAGATTAGACACTGCACTACAGATTCAAACAGCTAAACACAGCAAGCAGCTTTATACAGCTACACAAAGCAAACAGTTTTAAAAGCTACACAGAGCAAACAGCTTAATACAGCTATACAGAAGCTGAAGCACTGCCACACCGATCAGTGCATTATACCTAGGGCTATCACTCTCCTATCCTGCCTGATTCTACCCTCTGCACGGCTACACAGTGAGGTACAACCATCATACCTACCCTTGCACGCCATCCCCATGGCTAGGGCTACCAAGGGCCATGCCACCAGACATCCACCAGGACATGGGTCAGAGCCACGGACACCTGTAAATACAGCTATTGCTACACTGACCGCTGCAGGACATCGACTGGCACCATCTGAGACCTTCGTCCATCGCTGAAGCAGGTAACATACCGTACACCACTCACACTGGCTACATACACCTGCAGCATGGCAGAACTCAGACCCTCACCAACCATGCCTGTCACAAGAGACCAGTGCTTTTAAAATAAAAATTACCCGGATCCTTTGATTGAACAAAACGTGAGATAAAATAAATTGTAGTTTATTCACACGAGAAACACACACAGCTGGATCTACAAACTAACACGTATAAACACTTACTGGAATTGGGCAAAACTAAATAAAATGTCCATGGAACAAAATCCTCTCTTTTTTCTTGGCATCAATCAATTCTCTAGGCATCAATTCCCAAACGCGGGGTTGAAGCGCAAAAAGAGCCGTGTAACTGTCCTTGGCTAGGGGCGCCGCTCGCAACCCCTGTATCTTCGCCGAAAGGAAACTTTTTGTTTAGTCATTGCAGCATTCGTTCGGGAATCCTTAGTTCTGACAAACTTTTGAAGCCAGGTACAAGTCTTAGTTACGATGGAATTTCTTGTACCGCACAATGTAGATCAGATGAAACTAATCTCACGATTGGCGGCACAGATTTTTGAAAGCACCAAAGTCCTATCTGTATAATCCGTGGGAACCATATCGCCACCCTATGTCCAAGTTGCCCACAGTTCCTGCCGCCGGGCAAGGGGCTTCACGGTATGCCAAGGGTCATGTGCTAACCTCACACTTGAGACGCTTAGCATACCTGACCAGCCCCTTTTCTGGCGGCAGAAAATCTACCTCTGGCCCGGACATCTGGCAGGGAAACCTGTTTATCTTTACTTCCCTCCACTTCACACTTTCCAATGTCGGTACCTTTTTAAGTCTGGACTTTCCTAGACACTCTGGAGTCATCTCAGCATGGTGTCTTCAAAGTCCATACTTAAGATATGCATGAGTTACTCACCGGAATGGCCGGTCCTAAATTGAGCTTGCTAATTCCCACTGTAGCTGCTGCCTGAATACAAATGCCCTGGCTCTTTACAATTTTAATACTAAAAAAGAGGGGAACCTTTATTTACTATTTTCCCCAAAAGTTAACAACCCATAAACCATGGCCTTACTGTTGTGATCCTAGCAGTTCCCACACCAATTTTCACCTTTCCCGCATGTCCCTAACTCAAGTTAGGTATTTAATTATGTGGTATGCGGTTAAAACTTTCTCTCTGTCTGCGGTTTGGGCAGTGACTCATTGCTGCAAGGCCTGAAGCGCAGACATGACCGCAGCCATTCTTATCCAATTAACCTGCGGTTTAGGCTGTAAGTCAGTGTAGCAATTCAAGGAACTAATTTAACCGCAACTGCACTTATCCAATGAACCTGCGGTTTAGGCCGTGATTCAGTGTAGCAATGCACGGAACTACCTAACCACAATCCCACTTAACCAATTGACCTAAATACAGTGATGTGATATGTGTGGTTGCAGGAACCAATGCATTAACGGTGACCGCAGTCATTCAATGTAGCTCATTTTAGTGCATGTGGTCCTCTTATCCCTAGCTGGACACACATAGACAATTCTCATGATTTTACAGGCTCTCAACCTGCAGTGGGCTGCAGAGCTGACACTTCACATTTACAATATGACTCAGGGGCATAATACCTTTATTTTCTGGCCTGGGTACCCCCTCACCATCACACCTCCCCACCTCAAAGTGTATGGGCTTTCTGAATCGCCCCAACTGGCGGTTTGACTGACCGAAACAGAGGATATTGCCGCACACCAAATGTACGCAAAATATATACATATAGATAGGAGGTGCATACGGGAATTATCAACATATGTTAAGGCAGGGAAGGGTTAAAAGGAAAAACCCAAAAGAATTCCTATTTGCACTCACCTATACTATTAAATGGTTGGGTTAGATTCAATCCCTGGGTAAAAAAAACCATATACCATTTAGTGATATACAGTAAAAATAGTTTATTGAACAGTTATGCAAAGACAAATACAAATTATTAAAAGGAACAGGGAATGGGTGCAGAGAGTGGAGTGCTCAATCTGACCTAGTATAGTCAGCACGCAGCTAACAGCAACAAATACCTATTGGTATATCCTCACAGACTAATGCATAACCCTCCTATTGTGCACACGTTCTTGCATGCTACAAGTGGTGTATGTGTACCATAGTCATGGAAAGGACCTCTAACACACCCAACCTGTATGTGGTAAGCGTTTATGTCCTATCTCGAAGGAAATTGTGCTGTACTGCACCAGTAGTTAAGAGCTGGATTCTGCCAGTGTCTCTAAATTACATAGCAGCTGCCTCCTAAATCAGGCAATGTGTTGTGGGTCTCCCTTGGAAGTATTCCCTATATTATCTCAGATTCCCCTCATGTGGAGTCCTGACAACCAAGCCTCCAGACCGGAGACAAACCATCAATAAATACGTTTACAGCGTTGTCAGCAAAGCAACAGAACAGCTCTGCAGTACGGTGTAGAAATCTACAATTCCCCGCTGCAGTCTTAGCCCAGCCATATACAACCTGGTATCTTGGGCAGAAGCAGCTCGCACAATACTCTCCGCTCCGCACTCACTGATGACGTCACCGGTGTGACGTCATTAAACCGACGATCGTTTCGCGCGCCTGCGCTTTGTCAAGGTAGGAAAGAGTATGGAAACAGTCACTTCCCTGGTGTTTTATGATGATCGGCCGGGGGAGTGGCTTTTCAAATTGGCCAATCACCACCACGGGAGGTGAATAAATTAAATGGATCCTGGCTATGAACGGGCCATGATTAACCCTGTAGGTGCCTGTAGTGATCCTTATATATGGGGTAAATATACCGTTTTAATTCCCTCACGTCCCTCTTGCTGTTAGCATATAGAGGGCGTTTTTGCAATGAGACTCATATTGATCTCATTAATGTTAACGAAGGCATTATGACATGAAAATGATGAAGATCCTGCGGGGTGCAGGTGCAGGTCACCCCCTAGAAATAGTTGGTATACAGGGCAATTATATGTGTGCCCTTGTGATTAAGGTAAGTATCCTCTCATTATTCCAATAAAACAATTCCTATGGATATATGGGAATGTAGGAATGTGTGGACCTTAGATGACTGCCTCTAATAGTCAAAACGGTCATAGGGAGTATAAGACTCCCACTGTATACCCGGATCCCCATGATAATACTATTAGCCCAAAAGCGCCTGATGGTCAGACTGAGTGGGACACGGGAAATGTAATAGTGACCGTGGTGGTAATGACATTAGGGGATTGGGAGGATAGAAATATCACAAAAAGGGGGAGTAGATATACCCCTCATTGAGTCATGTACGGGAAAGCGTCTGAAGCGTGAATATCCATCTGCACTCACGTTGCATCAGACGCTTATCCCAGTCCCCTTTACGTGGCCCCCATCGTAGATGCTCTATGCCGCAGAATGTGAGATACTGGGGATCACCGTTGTGTTCAGCATGGATGTGGCGTGCGACTGGGGTATGCAAGGTGTTTCTAATGGATCCCAGATGTTCAAGGATCCTCACCTTCAATGCCCGATGTGTCTTGCCCACATATCGCACGCCACATCTGCAGGTGATAAGATATATCACCCCAACTGTGAGACAATTGATGTAATCTTTGAGAGTAAATACAGTGGTCTCCAAATGATCTGTGAAACTTTTGGTTGTCTTCATAAACGGGCATGCATTACAGTGACCGCATGGGTAAGACCCCATCGGTCGCCTATCACCTAACCATGTTCTCTGTTGCTGTATTGAAAAATGGCTGTGAACTAATCTGTCTTTGATGTTTCTCGCCCTTCTACAGGTCTTGGTCGGTCTCTCCTGGAGCACCTGTCTAAGATCGGAGTCGTTCATTAGAATATGCCAGTGCGTCTTGAAAATGCCCCGCAAACCATCCCACTGGTTGTTGTAATCACCAATAAATCTGATGATTTGCTTCTCTTGTGACGCTATTTGCTGTCTATCACCCAGCAGCTGTGTGCGTGGTGTATCTCTTGCTCTTCTAAATGCCTTTTGGATGGAGTTTTTGGAATAACCACGCTCGGCAAATCTCAGGTCCATATCCACCGCTTGCTGTTTATACTCCTTAAGTGTTGTGCAGTTCCTGCGCAACCTCAGGTATTGGCCGGTGGGTATGTTTCTGATTATGTGCCCAGGGTGGTGACTGTCTGCACGTAAGAGACTATTTGTAGCGGTAGTCTTCCTATATATTGTAGTGGTTAACTTCCCATCTGCTTGTTTGGTGACAGTTAGATCCAAAAAATTCAAATTTGTTTCGCTTACCTCCATCGTAAATCTTAAATTGTGATCGTTCATATTAAGTCTATTCACAAATTGGCATATAAGTTGTTTAGGGCCGCTCCATAACATTATGATGTCATCAATGTAGCGGTCCCACCACTCAACATGTCCTGTATACTCTGCCAGGGCATCGCTGAAGACCACTGTTTCCTCCCACCAGCCTAGATATAGATTGGCGTAGGTGGGAGCACATGTGGTCCCCATCGCGGTGCCCTGGATCTGATGGTATATCTTTTGATCAAAAAGGAAGTAGTTCCTAGTTAATACAAAATCTAACAGCTGAAGGATAAAATCATTGTGTGCATAACAACTTGTATCGCGCTGAATGAGGAAATGTGTAATGGCTTTGAGTCCAACTGGGTGGGGGATACTGGTGTACAGCCCTTCTACATCTAATCCTACAAGTAGGGTGTCGGGAGTTACCACTACGTCCTCTAGTCTCAACAGGGCATCTTTTGTGTCCCTTAGGAAGGATGGCAGTGTGTTTACAAATGGATGGAGGACGGTATCGATATATACACTTGCGTTGGATGTCAGGTTGCCGATTCCTGAGACTATTGGTCTTCCTGGAGGCGGCAGTTTCTTCTTGTGAATTTTAGGCAAGTGGTAAAATGTCGCAACACGGGGACATTTCACCATAATGAAGTCAAATTCATGTTTGGAAATAACCTTATTGTTAAGACCATCGCTCAAAATATTCTGCAGTTGTCCTCTAAACATAGTGGTTGGGTCTTTGACTGACCGCACAGCTTTTGAGGTTACCGTGTCAACAGGACTGTCCTTTCGGGATAGTCCGTCTGCATTGCCATGCTCGCTGCCCTTCTTATGCTGGATGGTGAAATAGAACTCTTGCAGGGCAAGACTCCAGCGCAGCAGTTTGGCATTTTCCCCGGATACCCGTTGTAACCAACTCAGGGGATTGTGATCTGTGATGACCGTAAAGGGGCGACCGTATAGATAGGGCTGCAGCTTGCGGAGTGCCCATATGATCGCCAAACATTCTTTCTCAATAGTGGCATAAGCCACTTCTCTGGGCAGCAGTTTGCATCTCAGGTATACCACAGGATGCTCTCCTCCCTCCTCCCCCACTTGGCTGAGTACAGCACCGATACCATATTCCTAGGCATCGGTCTGCACCAAGAACTTTTTTGCATAGTCTGGTGCAGCTAAAACAGGGGACTGGCCAGGGCGGTCTCAGAGCCTGAAATGCTTTTTTACAGGCTGGAGAACAGACAGCAGAACTGGGAGTCGCTTCTGTGTCACGTCAGTCAAGGGTTCAGCCACGCCACTGTACTACGGCACAAACTTCCTATAGTAGCTACTGTAGCGGTGCATAGGAAAGACATAACCTGCTTCTTTGTCTTGGGGACAGGCCATGCACTATTTCATCCACCTTAGCTGGCTCAGTGTAACGCATAGCTCACCACAAACGAAGTGCGACCGCGGTGCTGAGGTAGGGAATTGGTTAACGCTGACCCACAGCCACCTGGGCGCGCCTTGGATGTCGAATTGTCGTTCAAGCCAGGTCAGGGTACAGATTGGAGAATACTGTAGTATAAGTACTTGCCAGGTCTGAGTGGAGAGTTGTGGATCGTCGGAGTGTGTAGCCACGTTGGGATTGGAGAGTAGCGGATCGTTGGGGTACGTAGCCAGGTTCAGGATAGAAGAGTATCGGATTGTTGGAGTACTTAGCCAAGGTCAGGAGACAGGAGAATAGTCATTCGTAGCCAGATCAGGAGAGGAGAGGTGTGGAACCCAAGAGACAAGCAGGGCCAGGCAACAAGAGGTTAACAAGCAAGGCAAGGTCACAGGAACTGGAAATACAGCAAGGCATGGCGTCACACTAGACTATGCTCAGCAAAGACTGAATGCAGGAAGGTATATAAAGGAGGAGCCTCCAATAGCCAGCCAGGGCAGAACCAGGAAGAAGATCTCAATAGGCTGCTGTTGCACGTAGGCGTGCCCTAGGATGCAGTCTAATCAGAGATGGGGGCAGAACCGATTGCGCGCCGACCCGCGCATGTCAAGGAGGTCAGAGGGCGGAGCCTGTGTTGCGTTTCACTGCCACGCGGATCCTGGACATAACTAAAGCGAATGGGGGCAGGACCGATCGTGCGCCGACCCGCACGTGTCACGGAGGTTATGGGGCGGAAACCGAGGTGTGTGTCACCCCCACGCTGGTCCTGTACATCACCAGAGTGGGGGTGGGGCTTGGAACGCACATCAGCGGGGAGGCTGGACAAATGCACCTGTCATGCGTCAGAGCGGGGGGGCGGAGACCGAATCCGCGGACGGGGAATCAGACCATGCAAGATCCGCGCGCATGTAGTGAGACCACGAGACTGCGCATCCTGAGTGTCTGTCACGGAAGGTTTGTTGAGGTGAGGAGACTGTCTGCGACCGCCAGGATGGGGAAACCTCACGTAGGTTTCAGGTGCCCTCCCCCCACTCGGTGCCCTATTTACAACACTTCAGCCATCCCTACTAAGCACTTGGTGGGTTTTAAAGTACAGCAACGCACACGAAAACGGCTCCGTGATTTGGTCGAATAACGGCCGCTGCATCTGTATATGGTTAAGAATAAGGTATAGGAGTTTATAAGATGACAAGAGAATAGGTTGGGGGAACAGTATTCTACTAGAAATTGCTCTTTGAAATATTTCAGAAGAGTTCTGAATGTTGCATCAAGGCTCCTGAACTACACCCATAATTTAACATTTAGCAGGTTGGCAAGTTCTGCAGCATTTCTAGGGTCATGATTTTTTTTAAACATTGGCTTAGGTTGTGTTGGGTACACTAACTAAGCTATGATTTGTTAACACTCCAGGGAGATGAAAAGAAGGATGAATGATTTAGGTAGATGAGAAAAATGGACAACTATTATTTATTATGAAAAAAAAAAGGTGCTTAATCATACTTTTGGGCCACAAATAAGAAAACAAAAAGCACAACATAGGAATACTGGTGAGAAGAAGATAAATATAAAGAAATAAGTGTGTTTATTTGAACAAATCTGGTTTGTAATGGCTTAAAATATAGTTAATATAACTTATTTAACCCTTTAGGGCAGGGGTGTGCAAACTTATCTGTTTGAGCCCCCTGTCTGCTCTCCCCCCCCTGCTCGCGCCCCTCCCCCCCCCCCTCTCAGCTGCTCTCTGGCTTCGGCTTCGGCGGCATCATATGATGTCACAACATGTCCTGTCATGGCAGGATGTTGTCATTTTACCCCGTGGCATCATTTGATGCCGCGTTGTCATGGTGACGCATCACAAAAGAGCCGGCTGAGAGCAGGTAACAGAAGTTACAGAGGCCTCACGTCTCCCCCGGCATTTAATTTAAATGCTTTGAGGAAGAGGGCGGGGCCTCGGTAACCTCCGTGCCCCTCCTTGAAAATTCCACACCCCCCAGTTTGCGCACCCCTGCTTTAGGGTAAGAAAAAATTGTGTCCCCGCTAAGGGTACTAATTGAGTCCACTCAGGGGCATCGCTATAGCCTGGGAAAAGCCAGGGGGCCCGCACTCCCCCCTCTCGGCAGCCCATCTGTCTCTCTTCAGATAGAGACAAGCTTGGGAGGGTAGGAGGAGAGCGGAGGATAGCGGCTGTGGAGTGCAGAGCTGATCACAGAACAGCAGTAGCTAGGAGGAGGGAGGTCTTCCTGCTTAACCAGTTCCGGGCAGCAGGTGGCACTGCAGAGCACTCCATAGCTGCTCCTCTCTGCATCTCCCGATTCCGGGTGCCTGTTGATGTGTTGAACAGACAAATACTTGCTTAAGCAAGTACAAAATGACCCCTTTTGTAGAAGCACTCATTAAAGTAGTGTATAATGTATGTGTTAAAACGTAACCTTTAAAGGTTGGTATAATTATAATAAAGTGGGACTAAAAAACACTTAACGAGAAACACCTATAGCAATTGGTCACAAAACCAATAAGATAAAACAAAAATGAAATCATATACTCTAGATCCAGGCACTAGTATTCAGTGGTGGTATATCAATGAAAGGGCTGGTGGCCACTGAGCTTCTAACAACTTTACCCTGCTTATTAACAGTATTTGGGGTAGAGCTGTTCAGACTTATTGCTGCGTGTGCAGTTTAGTATTGTGTAGCATAGATGTAAGATTAAACACCGTATGTGCAGTGCTACTTAAAGCTGCAGTTCAGTCTTTTTTTTTTTTTTTTAATTTTTTTTTAACTTCAATAGCTTCATGTGTGCAATCTCTATTTACCTAAATAACTGAATAGCTGCAGGTCAATCCGTTCTCCATATATTGATCGGCAAAATTTGGCGACATTTTTAAAGCTGGGATTTGTTTATAATTTGTCTCCGGCAGTCAGTGGAAGACTCATGAATATTCATGAGTCTCCCAGTGATGTGTGCTCGCTCCCGATCTGCCGGTGTATGGTGCCTCCTTCTGCCCGATCCATGTGCCTGTCAGCCTGCGCGAGATGGAGGGGGCTTGCGCCGCCAGTGGGGAGGGGGGAGCGGGAGATGTGTCTCCCTTCTGCTCTGATCCTTGTGCCTGCCTCCCTGCTCGTGCGGGAGATGCAGGGTGGTTGCGCTGCCCCCGTGGGGGTGGGGAAGGGAGGGGGGAGCGGGAGATGTGTTTCACTTCTACTCCGATCCCTGTGCCTGCCTCCCTGCCCGCGTGGGAGATGCAGGGGGGTTGCGCTGCCCCCATGGGAGGGGGTGAGGGGTTGTGTCTCGGAGCAGTGGTGGCAGCAAAATGGTGAGTATGTGTGATTATATGTGTGTGTGTGTGTGTGTGTGTGTGTATATGTGTGTGTGTGTGTGTGTGTGTGTGTATATGTGTGTGTGTGTGTGTGTGTGTGTGTGTGTGTGTGTGTGTGTGTGTGTGTGTGTGTTTGTGTGTGTGTGTGTGTGTGTGTGTTTCTGTGTGTATATATATATATATATATTGTGACAAACGGCTTACTCCGGGGCTCCGTCGTTTGTCCGGGACTGTTTAGAACACGGTCTTTTAGGGTAGGTTAAATGATGAGGCGTCACGTACTGTTCCTTTAAACAGGCTATGCCTGGTTTATTCAGTCCCAGGCACTGAGACTGCCACAGTGCATACAACAGAAAACCGATCAAAACAAAAGCTGCTCACCTGAGCGATAACTTAACTTAGATATCCCTGACTCAGGGTTGGAAGTGGCTTTTCCACTTCCAACATCAAAACACGGTACTTTTGCAGTCTTACACAAATGAACAGAAAGATTGAACCTGTTTGGGGAAGAGGCTTCTCCCCTCTGTAGTTCAGCAGCCTTCCAGCCTCCTGGCTCTTGTGGGGAGACCAGAGCAAACAGGAAATCAGTCTTTCATACCTGATTCCTAATTAGCATGACAGGTGACAGAAATCAGGCAGCAGACAAACTCTGGTCTGGATCTCTCATCCCTCAGTTCCAGCGCTTGCCAAACTGTGGGATGGAGTGTATGTATTATAAGGCTGCACTCCCAGGCCAAACAGGATAGAAACTGTCTAGTATCCTGGGAGCCCTATATACGGAATTTATTACCATCCCCTGGTTTCTGTCACATATCCTCCCCCCCAGCTCAGACCTCGAGGGATGAGCGACCATGGATATTAGGGAGTGCATCCTTGACAACCCGTCAGCATTGCCATGTTTGTGCCCTGACCTGTGTTCCACAGAAAATTTAAAGGGTTGTAGGCTTAGGAACCACCTGGTCACTCTAGCATTCTTTTCCCTGTTTTGACACATCCAGGTAAGGGGTGCATAATCTGTGACCAACCGGAATTTTCTCCCCAACAGGTAGTATTTGAGCGTCTCTACAGCCCACTTTATTGCGAGACACTCTTTCTCTACTATGGAGTAATTTTTCTCCTGGGGATTTAGTTTCCTACTTAAATAAAGGATGGGGTGCTCCTCACCTTGAGACTCCTGGGAGAGTACCGCCCCCAGCCCTACCTCAGATGCGTCGGTTTGGACTACGAACTCTTTGGAGAAGTCAGGTGTGACCAACACTGGTTGGGCACAGAGAGCTTCTTTCAGGCTTCTAAAGGCCTGTTCGGTTTCGGGGGACCACTTTACCATTAGCGGTCCTCTTGCTTTTGTGAGGTCAGTTAGTGGGGTTGCCTTAGTTGCAAAATTGGGAATAAACCTTCTATAGTACCCAATTAACCCCAAAAAGGTCCTTACTTGTTTTTTTGTAACTGGCCTTGGCCAATTTTGTATCGCCTCCACTTTGAGTGTTTGGGGTTTGAGTAAACCTCTGCCAATAGAATATCCCAGATACTTGGCCTCCTCCAGACCAATAGTGCATTTAGCGGGGTTAGCAGTTAGTCCAGCAGACCGGACTGCGTCAAGCACAGCTTGGACCTTTGGAAGGTGGGATTGCCAATCTTCACTATGGATTACCACATCATCAAGGTAGGCGGCAGCGTACCGAGCATGTGGTTTTAAAATTTTATCCATCATTCTTTGGAATGTGGCGGGAGCTCCATGTAAGCCAAAAGGCAACACCTTATACTGAAAGAGGCCGTCTGGGGTTGAGAAGGCTGTCTTTTCTTTTGCCCTTTCTGTGAGGGGAACCTGCCAGTACCCTTTTGTTAGGTCTAGGGTTGTGAGATATCGGGCTTTGCCCAGTCTCTCTACAAGTTCATCTACCCTGGGCATAGGATAAGTATCAAATTTTGACACCGCGTTTAGTTTCCGGTAGTCATTACAAAACCTTGTTGTACCATCTGGCTTTGGGACTAAGACTATAGGGCTGTTCCACCCACTTTGGGATTCCTCAATTACACCTAGTTTTAGCATTTTTTTAACCTCTAAACTTATAGCCTTTCTTTTGGCCTCTGGGATTCGGTACGGTTTAAGGTTAACTCGGACCCCCGGTTCAGAGACTAGGTCATGTTCAATTACGCTAGTTCTACCTGGCCGTATAGAGAAGATTTCTTTGTTTCTTTTCACTAAATTCTGAACCTCTCGTTTCTGATGAACAGACAGGGTTTCAGCTATGCTAACCTCTGGGTCAGTTTCTTGATTCTCTGACGGACCTGGGGGTACTAGGGTTAACAAGACTTCTCTATCTTTCCAGGGCTTGAGTAGGTTTATATGGTAAATTTGCTCAGGTTTCCTCCTACCTGGCTGTCTTACCTTATAATTTACTTCTCCCACTCTTTCCAAGACCTCATATGGCCCATGCCATTTAGCAAGGAATTTACTCTCCACGGTGGGAACCAGAACTAGTACCCTATCACCTGGAGAAAAAATTCTGACCCTAGCACCCTTATTATATGTATTCCTCTGTGCTTCTTGAGCTTTCTCCATGTGTTCCCTCACTATGGGTAGGACTGCAGCAATGCGGTCCTGCATCTGGGCAACATGCTCTATTACACTTCTGTAAGGGGTAACCTCGTGTTCCCAAGTCTCTTTGGCTATATCCAGTAAGCCCCTTGGGTGTCGGCCATACAATAGTTCAAACGGGGAGAAGCCAGTGGATGATTGGGGAACTTCCCTAATGGCAAATAACAGGTACGGTAACAAACAATCCCAGTTTTTCCCATCTTTATCAACCGCCCGCCGTAACATGCTCTTTAAGGTTTTATTGAACCTTTCCACTAAACCATCTGTTTGTGGATGATAGACTGAGGTTCTGAGATGCTTGATTTTTAGGAGTTTACATAGCTCTTTCGTTACTTGGGACATAAATGGTGTTCCCTGGTCAGATAGAATCTCTTTAGGCATCCCGACCCGGGAAAACAGAACTACTAACTCTTTTGCTATGTTTTTAGCTGAGGTGCTACGTAGGGGAACTGCCTCCGGATATCGGGTGGCATAATCTAATATTACCAATATATGCTGATGTCCCCTAGCAGACTTTATTAGGGGTCCTACTAGATCCATAGCAATCCGGTCAAATGGTACCTCTATTATGGGAAGGGGTACCAATGGGCTGCGGTACGCCTTGAACGGGGCGGTGATCCGACATTCTGGGCATGAGGAACAATAATTCGTAATTTCTGCCAGAACCCCAGGCCAATAGAAGCTTCGAAGAACCTTTTCTTTTGTCTTTTCCACCCCTAGGTGTCCCCCCAATGGGTGACTATGTGCGAGGTGTAATACTACGTTACGGAATGTCCGTGGTACCAACAATTGTTTAGTTGTAACTGATTTCCTTTTATCAACCCGATATACTAGGTCGTTCTCTACCTCGAAGTAGGGGTAAGCAAGTGACCTATCTGGTTGGCCAGGAGTACTATTCTGGTCCCATATATTTCCCCTTGCTACCGCTAATGTGGGGTCCTCCCACTGGGCCTTCTT
>NC_134483.1:420532788-420667788 GCF_040206685.1 Ascaphus truei | reverse complement strand
AGAGAGCGGCAAATACATCCCTACTCTAATTGGCTAGACCTCACATCCGTTCTCCCCCAAGCCTCTGTCACGTGGTCTACTAGAGCCAATCAGAGCGTGGGAACTACATCCCTAGAGGAAATGTCAAAATCCTATAATGAGAGTTTACTACAGATGACAAAGTCACAAACTGAAAGTACATTGGCGTTAGTACAGCGATGGCGCTGTCCCTACATCAGACGCTAAAAGAAGAGCAAAACGAGGCGCAACTTCGCCTACACCAGGAGCTCCGAGCGTTGGGAGACAAAATTACCGGCCAGCCTAGAGTGGCCCCACAGGTCGCTCACCAGGTAAAAACGCACCACATTCAGAAAATGACAATGGACGACGATGTTTAGGCATACCTGTCAATCTTCGAGCGCACCGCAGTACGCGAAGGGTGGCCAGTTCATAAATGAGTTTCATTTCCAGTTGTAGGAGCAATTTCCCTCTATCACCCCCCCCTAGTGGGGCTATGCGCCTGCAAAATGGGCATACATTGCAGGGTTGCGATACTGTGTTTAAAGTTCTTAAAGTGCCTCGCAACCGGTTGTAGCTTGTAGTCTTCCAGTCCTGTGTCATCGGTCAGAGCTTTCCTAATTGCTGATCTAAGGAGGCAGATGCGCTCTTTCAGCATCTGCGTTGTCTTCCCGACATAGTAAAGTCCACACGAGCAACGGATAAAATACACAACGAATCGGCTTTCACAGTTAATATAGTCCCGAATTTTTCGGAGTTTGCCACTATGGGGATGCGTGTATTGCTTGCCGAGAATCAGATATTGGCAGTTGGTACATCCATAACATTTAAATACTCCAGGTTTCCTGCTCAGCAAATTGGTGGGTCTGCTATATTTGTCAACTGGATCTGCTTGGGTTAATGAATCATCTATATTTCTCCCCCTCCTATAACAAAATAGTGGAGGACGTGCAAAGTTCTTGCCTATAATTGCATCATTGGCCAATATGTGCCAATGTTGCTGTATAGATGTTTTAATCATCCCCGAGGCAGTACTGTAGGTGCTAGTGACGTGGAACCTTTCATTCTTTTGCGTGTTTAAAGAGGGTGTTAAGAGCTGTTCTCTAGAGATATCATTGGCTTTGAGCAATGATACCTCAAGGTCCTTACGATCATAGCCCCTTACCAAGAAGCGTGTATACATCTCCATCAATGCCTGTTCCCGTTCCTTAGGATCACTTCGGATCCGACACACTCTCAAGAATTGAGAGTAGGGTAGCCCCTTCTTCAGCTGTATTGGGTGATGACTAGTAGCCAGGAGGAGAGAGTTCTTATCAGTTTCCTTTTGGTGTATCCTTGTCAGTAGTGCCCCTTCAGCTAAATACACTTCCGTGTCCAGGAAAACAACCTTGCTGGAACTATAGGTCATTGTAAACCTGATGGTCGATGCAATCTTGTTAAGATAATCCAAAAATCCCAGCAGCTCTCCCTCAGTGCCGTCCCAAAGCAAGAAGACGTCATCAATATAGCGCATGTATTCAATGATGTGATGTGATAGAGGTGCATCATTGAGGATGTGAGTTTGTTCATATTGATGCATGAACAAGTTGGCGTATGATGGGGCCATGTTAGACCCCATGGCTGTGCCCATCAACTGGAGATAGAACTTATCCTCAAATTTTAAGTAATTTGTATGCAATACTATATCCATCAGGAGTAGTAAAAAGTCAGTCGGTGGTCCAGACTTGTCCCTGTGTCTCTGCAACTTGTCTGCCCCATCTTCTATGCCTTCCGCATGTACAATGTTTGTGTAAAGACTCGCAACGTCCATTGTTACCAAGAAAACTTCACCTCGAACCACAGATACCCTTGCCAATCTGTTGATAAAATCTGTGGTATCTCTAATGTAGCTAGGCATTTTCATTACTAGAGGTTGTAGGAAAAAATCCAAATACTGTGATAGAGGATGACAAATCGACCCCCTCGCTGATATAATCGGTCTCCCAGGCGGTAAGGTCAATGATTTGTGGATCTTCGGTAAGATGTAAAGAATCAGAATAATTGGGTAAGGTTGTTTCAAATATTTTCCAATCTCCTCTGTGATCCACGAATTGTTCACACCCATTTGGATCACCGCATCAACTTCTTGTTTGTAAGCGACTGTAGGGTCTCCATTCAACGATCTGTACTGATGAGTGATGTTCAGTTGTCGCAAGACCTCTGTGTGGTATTGACTATAGTTCATAACTACAGTACCACCACCCTTATCAGCAGCTCTGATGATTATATTCTTGTTGTCACGTAGGGCCTTAAGTGCCTGTTGCGCCTCTGCCGTGAAGTTGGTAAAATTTCTCTTGGCACCCGCTTCTTGGTGTCTGTTTCCACTAGACTGATAAATGTTGAAATGTTAAAATTGTGTACCTGTGGATCAAAGGTGCTTGGTTGATGGAATTGCCGCATGGTGGGTTCCTCGCAATCAACTCCTTGTACAGTGTTGTTACTTCTCCCAAAGAATTCTTTTAAACGTAATCTCCTATTCAACTTGTACAAATCAATCTCCCAATCAAAAGGGTTCATGGTGTATGTTGGTATGAATGACAAACCTTTGCTCAATACGCTCTTCTCTGCTTCAGACAAAGGGTGTATAGAAATGTTGAAGATCATCTCCTCTGCGGGCGCCCTCTCTGTGCTCCATTGGTTTTGGAATCCCTCAGTAGGAATCTTGTTCCCCCCACCACCTCTCCGGATCGGTCGCCACCGACGTGGTCTGGTAATGGTGGCTTTGGGTGGGGTAACGTGCCTTGACCTAAAAAAGGCACCACAGGTGGGGCTTCTGGACCATCTGAGTGGTCAGTGTCACTGTCCGTCTGGATTTAGAGTAATTCTTCCTCGTTCCTGTTTTCCCCTGGGATGGCTCACCAATGCCCAACAGCCAATTGTAGATATGGAGTTCTTTATAATCAGAGGCTACTTGTTTCAGATGGCCCTCTTATACTTGATCAAGCTTTCTCTGTATGAGTCGACAGTCACCTGTACTTTCTCAACCCAATTAGTCTCCGTATCAGATGCCAATGTCTGTTCATGCTTGGTCTCAATTACCACAATCTCGCTCTTGATCTTAGTGAGCTCCTTAGTAGCTTGCTCTATTAGTAGGATCATCAGATCGAATGAGCACTTGTTAAGAATGCAGATCCACCGTTTACAGAAGTCCGGATCACTACGACCTATTGAGGCTGATTCTTTATTCTAAAGCCCCTAGGTACTTGTTTCTCACGATGGTAATAAGACAAAGTCGCTCCATGTAAATAGTAATCCACCTCTTTTTTCTTGAGTTTCAAGAGGTCAGTGTAAACATCAAGGGCCTTCTCTGGTCCAAAGATATTCTCTACAGGATCCGTGTATCTGATGTTGGTGACCTCTGCTTCACTGTAGCTCAAGGTATCCGATATAGAAGAAAATATACCAGCAACATCTGGAAAACTTTCCATGGCACAATGTCTCTGAGATAGAAAGATATATATCAAATACAAAATACAAAAAAAAGAGAAAACACTGCTGTAGCCAAAAAGCAGTGTGTGTAATGGCCGAGTGCTCCGCTCATAGAGATAAACAGAAAATAGTAACAGCAGACACTTCAGTGGCTTCAATAGGGCAGGTGCATGCTCTATAGTAATGAATAGAAAATGTGTGTCCCCATAGGAGACAAGAACAGCACTCAAGGTATAATGCAAAAGATAATTGTATTGAAGAAAACAACAGGCACAAAACATCCAACGTTTCGGTCCTGTATAGGACCTTCCTCAGGGGCGTGCTAAAGAACACTGCCCATGGAAAACATATATGCCCTCCACCAACCTGTGCAAGCAATTAGAGACAGCTGTTTATAATTAAAAAGGGATACTGTGGATGCCTGAGAGCTCCGTCATCACCACGCATCAGTCAGGCTTCACTGCAGGTCTGTTTACATCCGGCTGTCAAATGCCATTCGCATCGCGCATGCGCGTTCACGGGAGAAGCCAGCAAACACACCAGACATCTATGGCGTCCCCCGTTTTCATGGCGATGTTTCTAAAGCATCTATACACCAGGAATGCGGAGGCAGAAGCGGACCCAAATAGAAGACAGGAGCACAGAACTGTGCGAGTGCGATGACGTCACTACTACCACTCGGTCAGATCCCTGCAACAGACATATAAGTGCATTTTTTAAAAACATATTGGAGGATTAAAAACATATTCCAGATGCGTGACTCTTATTATTAACTACAACAAGATTAGTCTAGAGTGCATATGTGTGGTCTAACATTACTCAGCAGAGCTCACAAAATCAAGTGGTACAGTATGTAGTAAATAACTAAGGAGAGAACAAAACAGATACTGTTAAGACAAGGGAATAGAAAGGGAGGTGAGGGAGAAAAAGGGGAAAGGAAGAGAAAGTGACATAGGAAAAGGGGGGAAAAAGAAAAGGAAGGACGAAAAACAAGGACACTCTACGCGTTTCGTCGTCGTCGTCAGCCAGTGCTCTGAGGAAACGATCGAGACCGCATCATCACCAGCCAGCGCCGGAGTACCACGACGCGCCGAAGTGTCGTACCAACCAACACTGGAGTTCCATGACGCGCCGGAAGTGACGCGAACCCCAGTAGAGGTGCGGAAGTGGATTGAGGCAGCGGAGATCCACAAGATACACGGAGAGATCACGACCCCTGTGTACCTGGTATCTGTTACCAACCACGCTGTATTATTCCTACCTAAGTGTAAACCTCCATTTTTATTTTGCCTTGCCATTATATTTTACTATCTACACTATATGGTCTTTTCTTTCTTTGGAGATTGTCTGCGGGCAGTTGCTGCATCTATCACAGGGATCATCCACCCAATAAGTTGGATGACTGCTCAGTTTTGGCTGCTTTACTGTGAGTAGCCCTTTGTGAGCCCTACACTATCACTTATTTAAACATTGCTGTACTATGAAATGTTTTCTATTTTCATGGCTGCAAGAGTCGCTCCTCTGGTCCTTTTTGGAAAGAATTGAACTTGCAAGACTTCTGAAACGGTCTCCCACCAAGGGTTGAGTGTGCTTGCTAAGCCCCTTAATTGATTTGCACTTTATAGATCACTATAGATTGTCACTTATATTGTGTTATTTATGCACTGTCACTTATATGAGTGTAACCCTGCTTCCTATCACTTGGCAAGCTGTTACTCTGTGCTGTGTTACCTGCTGACTCACAGGGCCTGAGCCTCTGCCACGGAGAGCCCGGGGTGCATACAATACATATATATATATAGGTTCGGTGCAGCGCCTCCACCTGCGACAGATCCCACCAGAGGGGGAGTTAGTCTTCGCAGGACCTCTATACAAGAATTTCTTTCACACGACCATGTTCTAAAACCAATCTCGTTTACTGATAATTCAACCTTACGATACATTACATGCCATGACATTCCAGTACGCTGGTACACAACATTTAACATGCCACGGAGGACGTCCACATCTATGCGTCTCAGCGGCCACCAGGAATAACTTGCGCCTCGGCGGACGCCAAAAGTAACTTTCTCCCCAATCCCGCCACCGGGTGTTCCCACCCAGTGTCCAAATACGTTAATCAGTTCACTCGCTCCCAACGGCCGTGTGTGTGTGTATGGGTGGCTGCGCAGCCACTAGGTCTTAGGTGATTGAAAGGGTAAAGTTGGTGCACTTGATGAAATACCTGCCGAGCACTCCGGTGCTCGGAACTGCTACGGTTCTTCAAAAAGAGTCTCTGAGGGTCCCTCGCTACGATATGGGGCGCTTCTCCTCGATAGGGTAGTCTCGAGCACAGCAATAGTGTAGGGGGTAAAGCCCTTACTAAGGGTGTCCCTAGCTCAGCTTGTCTCTACGATGACTCAGGGCTAACTGGGCCGGGGGCACCTTGCCTGCGCATGGGGATACAACCTCCCAGCTCAGTATCTCCGTCTCCTCGGCTCTCCACGATGCTCTCTCCCCACGTGCACGCAACCATCGCCTATATCTCTGGCAACTCCTCCGCCCATTGGCTAAACGCGCTCACCTGACCCTCCCCGTGGGGCTGCTGGGTCAAGGGACTGCTCCTTTCCCACCAATATGTATTCTCCTCCTTCGCGGGCTTTTACAACTACTACTTGCAAGCGCAACCTCTCATTACTCGGGGTGAATCCGGGGTCACGGCTACATCCTCCCCCCTGTGGATTCCAACTTCCCTGCTTGGAGAACGACAACAACACAGCCATTTATATAATGAAAAACACTAATACATGGGTTCTTCTATCAACTTGTACATTTCACTGAACATGATAATCACTGATTGCACCCGGCTGCGAGCCCACTGCTGAGACTCGTAATGAGGTGCCCCGAACTGATCATAAACCAACCTCGTGGGAGGTTGGCCGGCTCTTTGACTTCTGCGAATTGGCTCTTCCGCTACCTCCTTGGGGGAGTAGCAGGACTCATCGGGAGTCTCCAACTCGGCCCTTGAGGGGCGGGGTAGATCTGTAAAGTCTCTTTGTGATACAAAACACGGGCTCTGGGGATTTAGTGGCTGACTCACTGGAGTCAGTGTCTCTGTCATGGGGCCAAGGGGCTCTTTGCCCATAGCTCCTTCGGGAGATGCCCCAGCGGCCGGAAGGCCCCTTTGAGAGGTTCCTTCCTGTGGATCGTCCAGACTATCATGTCCGGATAACAGTTCCCCACTCAGGGGAGATGTAGGCCACTCTAACACTCCTTCTTCTAGTTGGGGTATGGGGAGCAGATGATTCCGATACCACGTCTTTATCCGACCCTCCGAGTCTTTTATTCGGTAGACTGGAAGGCCAGAGATTTGAGAAATCACTTTGTATACCCCTTCTCGCCAGCGGTCAGCCAATTTATGTTTTCCCGGTACTCTCATGTTGCGCAGCAGTACGGCGTCGCCAGTGTTAATGTCTCTATGTTTTACTTTGTGATCATAGCGCCTTTTGTTCCCGGCATTCAACTTTTCAGTGGATCTTTCGGCTTGCCCATAGGCCTTCTGCAAATTCTCTTGTAATCTTTGTACGTAGCGAAAATGGTTGGAATTGGGTACCCCATCGGTGGAGACTCGTAACTGTATATCCACTGGCAAGCGGGCTTCACGGCCAAACATAAGAAAGTAGGGGGAGAACCCGGTAGATTCGTGCCGGGTGCAATTGTAAGCATGGACTAGAGTTTCCACATGGCGACTCCACTTAGTCTTATCGACACCTGTTAGTGTGCCCAGCATGTCCAGCATCCCCTTCTGGATGGTATGGAGTAGTAGGGGACTTGTTAATGTGCAGGAGGTTCAGCAATTCATTTATTAGTCTACTTTCAAAGTCCCGGCCCTGGTCGGAATGCAGGCGTTGAGGTAGTCCATAATGCATGAAATATTTTTCCCAGAGGACTTTAGCCACCGTAATAGCTTTTTGATCCTTGGTCGGAAATGCTTGGGCGTAGCGGGTATAATGATCAGTGATGACCAACACGTTCCCTATACCATGGGTGTCAGGTTCGATTCACAAGAAGTCCATGCAGACTAAATCCATACTGCTGCGACACACTTTATTCGAGCAAATACCCAGTATGTACCTGGCAGATACCTGGAATGCGCCGCTCCTCACCTCAGACAAGCCCCGTTGCGTTTGCCTTCCCAGCCATGGTTCATGCCTGGCTGACGGGCGGCTGATCTGTTAAATGATAATGATTAGGATTTAATAGGCTGCAATGCTTCGCGTGTCTACCAGATGGCATAAATTCATGAATTGTAATGCAGTATATATATATATATATATATATACTGTGCAGTATTGCAGCCAGCGGGAATAAAATGCTTCAATCCCTGCCTGGAAAATAACGCAATACACTCGGGCAGAAAACAGTCACAAACCTCAATACACCCGAGTATACCCGAATTCGTGGGACTAGCCGAGCTCGAATAAAGTGTGTCGCCAGTGTAGGTCTTTAGATGACCCATGGGGGCAGTTTGGGTGGGCAGAGTCTTGCGTTGGATACACCGCACACACCTATGACAGTGATGCTCTACGGATTCTCTCATTTTTGGCCAAAAAAATCTATCTCTTACTAGTCCAAAAGTCTTGTCCACCCCCAAATGCCCGTGTTCATCATGGAGAGCTTTCAGCACTAAGTATTGTAGTCGTTTTGGCAACACTAGTTGGCGGCGATCCGGGTGGTCGTGATACTTCACTACTCGGTATAACAATCGATCCTGAATTTCACATTTGTCCGCCTCTCGCATTAGGATACCTCCTACATCCCTCGGAGCCTGGCGAAGCAGTTCCCGTCGCTTTTGTCGAAGGACCTCCCGGATTATTCATGCGACCGGATCCTGTTCTTGATAACGTACCATATCTTCCCATGCAATGATCTGGTCGGGGGCGACATGCATTCCACTCGGGTCTCGATAGGCTGCCGGTATAGCGGTGGGTGCACACCCTAGGGAGTCAGCCACTCGTAACTCCGAAAAGGCTACTTGCTCATCTATGATGGTTGCCATGCCGCAGAGGGCTCTAATTCCCGGTCCGGGGATCTCTTCCCACTGATCTTCGTCATTGGTAGGGACCAACACCGGTCGTCTCAACAAGGCATCTGCCCCAATGTTTAAAGGTCCAGGTTTGTATTTTAAGGTGAAGTTGTAATTGAAAAGCGCAGCCAACCAACGATGTCCGGTCGCATCCAGTTTGGCTGAGGTCATGTTGTAGGTTAGAGGATTATTGTCGGTACGTACTTCGAACGTCACCCCGTACAGGTAGTCCCGCAGTTTATCCACTATGGCCCACTTAAGGGCCAAGAATTCGAGCTTGTGTACCGGATAGTTCTGTTCACTGGGGGTGAGACTGCGGCTGATGTACGCTATGGGCCGTAACCCCTCAGGATATTTCTGATGCAACACGGCTCCTAAGCCGATCAGGCTGGCGTCCACGTGCAGAATGTAGGGTTGATCGGGGTTGGCGTAGGCCAAGACCGGAGCAGCCGTCAGGCTCTGTTTCAGGTCGTGGAAGGCTTGGTCACACTCGGGGGTCCATTTATCCCCGAAGGCCTGTTTGGCCGAGTGGGTCTTCTGACCCGTTTCAGATGGGTATATGCGGAGCAGACTGTTGAGGGCTTTGGCCCTTCGTGAATACCCCTCCACAAAACGCCGATAATAGCCGCAGAAACTCAGGAACGAGCGCAGCTCCCCCACATTCTCGGGACGAGGCCAGCTAACGACAGCTTCTATCTTAGCGGGATCAGTGGCGATTCCGGCGCCGGACACTATATGACCTACATACGTTACTGAGGTCTGACAGAACCGACATTTGTCCAGAGAGAGTTTGAGGCCTTCTGCGGACAGCCTATCTAATACCTTCACGAGACGACTCTCATGCTCCTCCAACATTTTCCCGAAGACTATGATGTCATCTAGGTATACCAAGCATTCTCGGGGGTTGAGGTCACCCAACATTTTTTCCATTAGTCGCTGGAAGGTGGCGGGCGCTCCGCATATGCCTTGAGGCATGCAAGTGAACTGATAAAACCCAAGGGGGCAGACGAAGGCAGTCTTTTCCTGATCTTCTGGGCTCATAGGAACTTGATAGTATCCAGACCGTAGGTCCAGTACGCTGAACCACTGGCTCCCGTGTAGAGCATCCAGGCTCTCTTCTATACGAGGGAGGTTGTACTGATCCGGTACCGTCTGATTGTTCAACGTCCGGTAATCTACGTACAGCCTCACAGTTCCATTTTTCATTCTCACCACCACTATGGGAGAGGCGTAGGGGCTTCGAGACTCAGTGACAATTCCGGCGGCCTCCATGTCATGGATAGCAGCTCTCACATCCTCCACATCCCTCGGAGCGAGTCGGCGCGAACGTTCTCTGAAGGGCTTCTCATCTATCATGCGAATGGTATGCTGGGCGTTGATGCTGCACCCCACATCCATCTCCACGGTAGAGAACACGGACCGTCGTTTTTCAAGTTGCGCCCGTAACCGATCCTTCCAGGTTCCCGGCAACTCGGCCGAGCCGAAATCAAAGTCCAGGGCCGTCCCTGTTTCTTTCACTCGAGTCGTATTTGATTGTACTGCCTCTTCCACTGAACTAACTGGATAGATTCTTCCTATTTGCTGGCCCACATCAATGGCCAGGGGGAAGGGTGATAGATTCTGCACCATCACATCAATCTACCTAGGGATGGTGCCCTGCCAATAGCGAAATTCAGGTACGAGCCGATATCCACGCCTCACATCTTCCCTGGGAGTACTTTCAAGTGAGAATTGTTGGTCTTCGGCTAGACACTCTGCATAAGCACACCAAGCGGACATTCTTTGCGTTTCCCCTGGATGCAGCTTTGTCCACCCCTTTCGCCCACAGAACAGCAGTCCGTAGTCATCTGGAGGAGGGGAAGGCTGGGCTGGATCAAATTGAACCAATTGCAGCTACAGACTGGACATGGGGAGCTCTTTAGTTTCGTGCAGATAAGCCCGGATGACCACTTGTACGATATCGGCATTGGTGCCTAGGACAATAGGGTACTTGGGGGTGTCTCGGGGTTCCGGGCACACCAAGGCATCTACCTTCATGGGATGAGACTTGCCCGTGTTGAGCTGTTGGATTTCCAGATCCACGGTCATTAACCCATCGATGGGATAGTCGTCGTTGCTCAACCCGTGTACCTTGATATGATCTGCCAGTTGCAGTGGTCGCTTCTGAAGATGACGATCATAGAACCCTCGGTATATGATGGTGACTTGGGATCCGGTATCTAGTAGGGCAGAAGAGTAGATCCCATCCACTAAAACTCGGATTAGCGCTACCGGTCCCACTCGATGTCCATCTTCGAGGGATTCAACCCCCCCAGACGGGGGCCCGTCTGTATCAGCATCCGTTGCATACACCCCACAACCCATAGACTGGGATGGAAACTTCAGGGGTGAAGGGCTCCGGGGGCGCGAGGTGCCCAGGCGACAATCGTAGGATAGATGGCCCCGCTTCCCGCACTTGTAGCAGGACATATCTCTGGGGGTTGCCCGGCGAACCGACGGAGGGGACGACCGTCCCGCGGAAGGCGATATCTCAGAACCAGGCAGGTCTGGTGGTTCCTCTTTCTTCTCTGTACTTCCTCTGGATTTAGCGCCGCCGCTAACTTTCAGTTTCGGAGGGGAGTGTAGCATTAGATGCGTCTCGTGTTCCTTCACCTGTTGCAGTAGTTGGATGAATGAAGGGGGAGGGCCCCGAGTGAGGTGATCTTGAATCATGGCGGCTATTGGGTGAGACGGACTGGATCCACGGAGGTACTGCTTCCGGAGGTACTCATCCATCTGGGATGGGAGTATGTACTTGTAATACAGTAGCGGGCCAAGAGATATTTGCACACGGTGTATATAGGCGGATAGCTCTTCCCCTTCCTTCTGGTTTACGGCATAATACTTGGCCCACAAGGCCCCGTCATCCTCCTTTGCACTATAGGCTTCGGCCAGGAATTCTATCATCAAGCGAGAGGTTAAGTCGGGGTACTGTTCGCGGTGTATTCCGATTAGCATGGCAGCCGGGGGCCGCAGACACTCCATGAGCCGCTGGCATTTTACTACATCTGTGCAAGACCACTCTTCCATCACTTCCCGCGTGTGCTCTTTCCACGTCTCTACCCCATCTTCCCCGGCAGGCACCGGGAGGGTCCCCAAGAAGGCTTTTAGCTTCCGGTAGTTCTGAGCGTGGGTGGCGAAGGTAAGCGCTTCGACTAGCGGCGGCAAACTGGGGGGGCTAGATAGCAGGTCTATTTTGTCATTCAGTTTCTTTAGTAGGTTACTACTCACTCCCGCTTCCATAGAGGCGCTGGATTCCGGGTTACTGGACAGAGAGCGGCAGCTACCGAGCTCACTCTCGGCATAGTGGATCAACGGAAGGGTGGGGTCGCCCCCCCCTCAACTGGCATATGAAGGGGCTTCGAAGGGGGTAGACGAAAGAACTACCACCGGGCGGTTCGTCGGGCAAGACTAGGGATTGAGGAACGGCAGTTTCTAACGCCAACAGGTTACGCCGACAGTCTACAAGTAAGGTATTCCACTTGGAGTCGTGGTCTATCATTACATCTACCAGGCGAGCTTTGGCAAATCCTGGGAGTTGTCACAAGGCCGTCTGTAAAGTCTCTAGGGGCAATGTCACGGGTACTCGGGCCAACGCTACGGCGCGATGAGTGGGAGTGTGGACTTGGTGGGCCCAGTCTCGTATCTCTTGACGGGTGGGTAAAGCCATGGTGATCACAATTTAGGTTTGAGGGGCACCCCAGGTCTAAAATCTCAGCAGCGCCTCTAAATGTAACCCTGCTTCCTATCACTTGGCAAGCTGTTACTCTGTGCTGTGTTACCTGCTGACTCACAGGGCCTGAGCCTCTGCCACGGAGAGCCCGGGGTGCATACAATACATATATATATATATATATATAGGTTCGGTGCAGCGCCTCCACCTGCGACAGATCCCACCAGAGGGGGATTTAGTCTTCGCAGGACCTCTATACAAGAATTTCTCTCACACGACCATGTTCTAAAACCAAACTCGTTTACTGATAATTCAACCTTACCATACATTACATGCCATGACATTCCAGTACGCTGGAACACAACATTTAACATGCCACGGAGGATGTCCACATCTATGTGTCTCGGTGGACACCAGCAATAACTTGCGCCTCGGCGGACGCCAACAGTAACTTTCTCCCCAATCCCGCCACCGGGTGTTCCTACCCCGTGTCCAAATACGTTAATCAGTTCTCTCGCTGCCAACGGCCGTGTGTGTGTGTATGGGTGGCTGCGCAGCCACTAGTTCTTAGGTGATTGAAAGGGTAAAGTTGGTGCACTTGATGAAATACCTACCGAGCACTCCGGTGCTCGGAACTGCTACGGTTCTTCAAAAAGAGTCTCTGAGGGTCCCCCGCTATGATATGGGGCGCTTCTCCTCGATAGGGTAGTCTCGAACACAGCAATAGTGTAGGGGGTAAAGCCCTTACTAAGGGTGTCCCTAGCTCAGCTTTTCTCTACGATGACTCAGGGCTAACTGGGCCGGGGGCACCTTGCCTGCGCATGGGGGTACAACCTCCCAGCGCAGTATTTCCGTCTCCTCGGCTCTCCACGATGCTCTCTCCCCACGTGCGCACAACCACCGCCTATATCTCTGGCAACTCCTCTGCCCATTGGCTAAACGCGCTCACCTGACCCTCCCTGTGGGGCTGTTGGGTCAAGGGACTGCTCCTTTCCCGCCAATATGTATTCTCCTCCATCGCGGGCTTTTGCAACTACTCCTTGCAAGCGCAACCTCTCATTACTCGGGGTGAATCCGGGGTCACGGCTACATGAGTTTATTTGCACTTAATTAAGCTCTGGGTTTTTGTTAGAGTGCTTTTGAGCACCTTTTTCTTTCTTATCTAGAAATGTGCCTGAGGAGGTAATTTTATGTGTGGATTTTATACAACTGGGTGCAACATTTGTTTTAATAGTACACTGGCGACACACTTTATTCGAGCTCGGCTAGTCCCACGAATTTGGGTATACTCGGGTGTATTGAGGTTTGTGACTGTTTTCTGCCCGAGTGCATTGCGTTATTTTCCAGGCAGGGATTGAAGCATTTTATTCCCGCTGGCTGCAATACTGCACAGTATATATATATATATATATATATATATATATATATATATATATATATTGTGACAGAAACCAGGGGTTGGTAATAAACTCCATATACAGGGCTCCCAGGATACTGAACAGTTTCTGTCCTGTCTAAGCTGAACAGGGCAGCCTCGTGGTACAGGCACTCCATTCCACAGTTTGTCTGCTGCCTGTTTTCTGTCACCTGTCATGCTGATTAGAGTTCAGGTATATAAGACCTGTTTCCTGTTTCCTCTGAGCCCCGCCCAAGAGCCTGGAAGGCTGCTGAACTGCAGAGAGGTGAGAAAGCCTCTTTCCCAAATCGCTTCATTCATTCTGTTAGTTTGTCTAAAGACTGCAAAGGTACTTATTTTGTTGGTGGAAGTGGACAAGCCACTTCCAACTCTGAGTCAGGGACATCTAAGTTTAAGTTATCGCTCAGACGAGCAGCTTTTTGTTTGGCTTTGTTTTATGTTTAAACTGTGGCAGTCTCAGTGCCTGGGACTGAATAAACCAGGCATAGCCTGTTTAAAGGAACAGTACGTGACGTCTCATCATTTAACCTACCCTAAAAGACCGTGTTCTAACAGTCCCGGACAGACGGCGGAGCCCCGGAGTAAGCCGTTTGTCACATATGGTGGAGAATGCGGGCAGAACACTGAAAGGTCTGGGGGTTAAAGAACTTTAAAAAAAAAAAAAAGAAGGTTTTTTTCTCTCTCTCCAAACAAGATGGAAGACGTGGTGAGTGCGCTGGTACGCAATGTCGCTGTCCAGAAAGACGCGAATGAAGCCCAGCAACAGGCGAGTGAAACCCAGCGACAGCTGTTAATAGCCCAGCAAGAGACTAATGCAAACCAGCAAGAGACAAACCGCCTGCTGAGAGAGGAGCAAAAGCGGTTCGCTCAGGGCTTACAGCAGGAACTCGAGATCCTGAGGGGGACTATCAGTAACCTTCCACTGGCAGAGGCAGCCCCAGTTCCGAAAATGACCAGGGCAAGCCACTACCTTCAGAAGATGGGACCCTCGGATGATGTGGAAGCCTATCTTCTCACGTTTGAACGCACGGCACAGAGAGAGGGATGGCCAGAAGCTGAGTGGGCTGGTCTAATCGCACCCTTCCTAAGCGGCGAACCCCAGAAGGCTTACTTTGATCTAGAGCCAGCCGAAGCTAACGTCTATGCAAAATTGAAGTTCGAGATCCTCGCCCGCCTCGGCGTAACCACGGCTGTTCGTGCCCAAAGGTTTCACGCATGGTCCTTCACGATGGATAAAGCCACCCGAAGCCAGATGTATGACCTCATCCACCTCGCCCGGAAGTGGCTACAACCCGAGATCAACTCAGCAAGCCACATCGTGGAACGGTTGGTCATGGACCAGTTCTTGAGGAAACTTCCCTCTGCCTTACGCCGTTGGGTCAGTCGGAGTGACCCCCACAATGCGGATGAGCTTGTGGCCCTTGTAGAAAGGTACAGTGCAGCAGAAGAGCACCCGCAACCCACAGTCGTGGAGCAACCCCACTATCCGAGGTTCCAGGACTCTTCCAGAGACGGTAAAAGGGTACCGGGGTTAAGGGGCGCTGAAGAGCGGCGACCACCTTCACGCCGCTCCAGCAACAGTGGTTCGCACACTAAGGGCAATAGCCAACATGGGGAGCCGGGAAAAGGCTCTAAGTGGGACACAGACTATGTACCTAAATGTGTAAATTGTCATGAGAGGGGCCACACAGCAAAAATCTGCCCACTAAATGATGAGCCCATGCAATGCAACAGCGTGGAACCTTATTCGCTGTTGTCCCAATGTATGGGCCCTAGCCCAGAGGACCCCTTGAATAACCATCTGTGGGCATTTGTAAAGGTTAATGGTAAGAGGGTTCGGGCACTTCTTGACTCTGGGAGTATGGTCACACTAGTGTCCGAATACCTATTGCCCATTAAGAAGAAACAGGTAAACAGTTCACAAAGAGTGGCAATTTGTTGTATACATGGGGATAATCATGAATATTCCACTGTTGATGTTTTTTTTGAAACAGAATTTGGTTCTTTAGATTTCAAGGTGGGGGTTGTACCCAAACTGGCACATGATGTGTTAATAGGGACCGACTTTCCCCATTTTCTAAAAATGTGGTCCCCAGCTCAGAATAGCGCCCAGAGTTCAATAGCAGACCATAACGAAGTGTTAGAAGAAACAAATCCTTTCCCTTTTTCAGAAATGGAGGTTGACGAGGGCCCAAATAAGAAGGGGGAAAAGGAGGAGTGCTGTGAAATTCCCTTCCCCATCACTACTTTGGTAGGGAATACCCCAAATCAAGATGTTGATCAGGCACTTACCACCCCAGTACAGGATAAGACCCTCGCTGACCTAGAGGTCAGTCCTGGGAGTTTTAAGAAGGCCCAGTGGGAGGACCCCACATTAGCGGTAGCAAGGGGAAATATACGGGACCAGAATAGTACTCATGGCCAACCAGATAGGTCACTTGCTTACCCCTACTTCGAGGTAGAGAACGACCTAGTATATCGGGTTGATAAAAGAAAATCAGTTACAACTAAACAATTGTTGGTACCACGGACATTCCGTAACGTAGTATTACACCTCGCACATAGTCATCCATTGGGGGGACACCTAGGGGTGGAAAAGACAAAAGAAAAGGTTCTCCGAAGCTTTTATTGGCCTGGGGTTCTGGCAGAAATTACAAACTATTGTTCCTCATGCCCAGAATGTCAGATCACCGCCCCGTTCAAAGCATACCGCAGCCCATTGGTACCCCTTCCCATAATAGAGGTACCATTTGACCGGATTGCTATGGATCTAGTAGGACCCCTAATAAAGTCTGCTAGGGGACATCAGCATATATTGGTAATATTAGATTATGCTACCCGATATCCGGAGGCAGTTCCCCTACGTAGCACCTCTGCTAAAAACATAGCAAAAGAGTTAGTACTTCTGTTTTCCCGGGTCGGAATTCCTAAAGAGATCTTATCTGACCAGGGAACACCATTTATGTCCCAAGTAACAAAAGAGCTATGTAAACTCCTAAAAATCAAGCATCTCAGAACCTCAGTCTATCATCCACAAACAGATGGTTTAGTGGAAAGGTTCAATAAAACCTTAAAGAGCATGTTACGCCGGGCGGTCGATAAGGATGGGAAAAACTGGGACTGTTTGTTACCATACCTGTTATTTGCCATTAGGGAAGTTCCCCAGTCATCCACAGGCTTCTCCCCGTTTGAACTATTGTATGGCCGACATCCAAGGGGCTTACTGGATATAGCCAAAGAAACTTGGGAACACGAGGTTACCCCTTACAGAAGTGTAATAGAGCATGTTGCCCAAATGCAGGACCGCATTGCTGCAGTCCTACCCATAGTGAGGGAACACATGGAGAAAGCTCAAGAAGCACAAAGGAATACGTATAATAAGGGTGCTAGGGTCAGAATTTTTTTTCCAGGTGATAGGGTACTAGTTCTGGTTCCCACCGTGGAGAGTAAATTCCTTGCTAAATGGCATGGGCCATATGAGGTCTTGGAAAGAGTGGGAGAAGTAAATTATAGGGTAAGGCAGCCAGGTAGGAGGAAACCTGAGCAAATTTACCATATAAACCTACTCAAGCCCTGGAAAGATAGAGAGGTCTTGTTAACCCTAGTACCCCCAGGTCCGTCAGAGAATCAAGAAACTGACCCAGAGGTTAGCATAGCTGAAACACTGTCCGTGCATCAGAAACGAGAGGTCCAGAGTTTAGTGAGAAGGAACAAAGAAATCTTCTCTACACAGCCAGGTAAAACTAACGTAATTAAACATGACATAGTCTCTGAACCGGGGGTCCGAGTTAACCTTAAACCGTACCGAATCCCAGAGGCCAAGAGAGAGGCTATAAGTTTAGAGGTTAAAAAAATGCTAAAACTAGGCGTAATTGAGGAATCCCAAAGTGGGTGGAACAGCCCTATAGTTTTAGTCCCAAAGCCAGACGGTACAACAAGGTTTTGTAATGACTACCGGAAACTAAACGCGGTGTCAAAATTTGATACTTATCCTATGCCCAGGGTGGATGAACTTGTAGAGAGACTGGGCAAAGCCCGATATCTCACAACCCTAGACCTAACAAAAGGGTACTGGCAGGTTCCCCTCACAGAAAGGGCAAAAGAAAAAACAGCCTTCTCAACCCCAGACGGCCTCTTTCAATATAAGGTGCTGCCTTTTGGCTTACATGGAGCTCCCGCCACATTCCAAAGAATGATGGATAAAATTTTAAAACCACATGTTCGGTACGCTGCCGCCTACCTGGATGATGTGGTAATCCATAGTGAAGATTGGCAGTCCCACCTTCCAAAGGTCCAAGCTGTGCTCGACGCAGTTCGGTCTGCTGGACTAACTGCTAACCCCGCTAAATGCACTATTGGTCTGGAGGAGGCCAAGTATCTGGGGTATTCTATTGGTAGAGGGTTACTCAAACCACAAACACTCAAAGTAGAGGCGATACAAAATTGGCCAAGGCCAGTAACAAAAAAAACAAGTAAGGACTTTTTTGGGGTTAATTGGCTACTATAGGAGGTTTATTCCCAATTTTGCAACTAAGGCAACCCCACTAACCGACCTCACAAAAGCAAGAGGACCGCTAATGGTAAAGTGGTCCCCCGAAGCCGAACAGGCCTTTAGAAGCCTGAAAGAAGCTCTCTGTGCCCAACCAGTGTTGGTCACACCTGACTTCTCCAAAGAGTTCGTAGTCCAAACCGACGCATCTGAGGTAGGGCTGGGGGCGGTACTCTCCCAGGAGTCTCAAGGGGAGGAGCACCCCATCCTTTATTTAAGTAGGAAACTAAATCCCCAGGAGAAAAATTACTCCATAGTCGAGAAAGAGTGTCTCGCAATAAAGTGGGCTGTAGAGACACTCAAGTATTATCTGTTGGGGAGAAAGTTCCGATTGGTCACAGATCATGCACCCCTTACCTGGATGTGTCAAAATAGGGAGAAGAACGCTAGGGTGACCAGGTGGTTCCTAAGCCTACAGCCCTTTAAATTTTCTGTGGAACACAGGTCGGGGCACAAACATGGCAATGCCGACGGGTTGTCAAGGATGCACTCCCTAATATCCATGGTCGCTCACCCCTCGAGGTCTGAGCTGGGGGGGAGGATATGTGACAGAAACCAGGGGTTGGTAATAAACTCCATATACAGGGCTCCCAGGATACTGAACAGTTTCTGTCCTGTCTAAGCTGAACAGGGCAGCCTCGTGGTACAGGCACTCCATTCCACAGTTTGTCTGCTGCCTGTTTTCTGTCACCTGTCATGCTGATTAGAGTTCAGGTATATAAGACCTGTTTCCTGTTTCCTCTGAGCCCCGCCCAAGAGCCTGGAAGGCTGCTGAACTGCAGAGAGGTGAGAAAGCCTCTTTCCCAAATCGCTTCATTCATTCTGTTAGTTTGTCTAAAGACTGCAAAGGTACTTATTTTGTTGGTGGAAGTGGACAAGCCACTTCCAACTCTGAGTCAGGGACATCTAAGTTTAAGTTATCGCTCAGACGAGCAGCTTTTTGTTTGGCTTTGTTTTATGTTTAAACTGTGGCAGTCTCAGTGCCTGGGACTGAATAAACCAGGCATAGCCTGTTTAAAGGAACAGTACGTGACGTCTCATCATTTAACCTACCCTAAAAGACCGTGTTCTAACAGTCCCGGACAGACGGCGGAGCCCCGGAGTAAGCCGTTTGTCACAATATATACTGCTTTACAATTCATGAATTTATGCCATCTGGTAGACACGCGAAGCATTGCAGCCTATTAAATCCTAATCATTATCATTTAACAGATCAGCCGCCCGTCAGCCAGGCATGAACCATGGCTGGGAAGGCAAACGCAACGGGGCTTGTCTGAGGTGAGGAGCGGCGCATTCAAGGTATCTGCCAGGTACATACTGGGTATTTGCTCGAATAAAGTGTGTCGCAGCAGTATCTGCTTTGGTGAAATGTATTTTTGGTATTTGAGGGAGATGTGCCTGAAGAATTGGATCTTTCAAAACTAAAAGCCAATGTTTTTTTATAACTTTTTAAATTTGAGATGATAAGGGATTGTACTGTGTAATGAAAGGCATGTAAATTTTATCTTCCTTATTGTCAGCACTATTGACTTTATTTGTGTTATATTTTAAAAGATCTTTCCTATCTATTTTCTGAATTTTAGAATACGCTTGTTTTAAGGTGCATTCTTTATCATTTTTAGATCTAAATTTTTGAAGTATATTTTCTGCCTGTTGTTCATATACGCTGTTGTTACTATAGTTGTGCTTCACCCTTCTTAGTTCCCTTTGGGGGACTATTCAAGCCAGGTGTTTAGATGGTTGCTATCAGCCTCAATGTAATTAAGGCAATTTTTCTGGATTTTGGTAAATTTTTGTACAGATCTTATTATTCTCTATATAAATCATTAAGTCAGGAAACTCAATACTATTAGTGCTAAACTTTGAAGTGAAATGTAAATTCTAATTATTGTGATTAATATAATTAATAAATGTGGTTAGTGTATTAGAATCCCCTTTCTAAATAAAGAAAATATAATCTACAAAACGTGTCCAGAGCACTAGGCTTGCACCAAACTCATGCTGAGACCAGATGTTTTGTGCTTCCCATAATCCCATAAAGAGATTAGCATACCTTGGTGCAAACCAAGTGCCCATTGCAGTACCTTTAATCTGCAAAAATAATTCCTCATTAAACCAAAACAAATTGTGCGTACTGTAAGTGTGAAGTGAATAAGTGTGATAATAAAATCAATGTGTGCTTCCGTATATAAACCCTCTTTTTCCCAAAAATATTTAACTGCTAAACACCCATGTGTGTGTTCTATTACTGTGTATAAAGAAGTGACATCACGCGTGACTAAAATATAATGTTCTGACCATGTTATTTCATTAAGTAAATTCAAAATATGTGTGGTATCCTTAAGGTGTGACTTGAGTTTCGTGACTGGTTTTTGCAAAAAAAAGTCTAAATAGGCTGACAAATTGGAAGTTATAGACTGATTACCTGAAATAATAGGTCGGCCAGGGGGTTTAACGGATCTTTATGTAGTTTTGCCAAATAATAAAATATGGGTAATTTAGTTTTTTTAAGGTGTATAAATTCAAATTCCTCTTTATTAATAAATTTCTTTTTTAGTCCTATAGTAAGAAGATTCTCCAACTCATAGAGGAAATCTTTTGTTGGATTTTTGTTAAGTCTGGAATAAGTGTCTACATCGTTAAGAAGCCTCAGGTATTCTTTTATATAATCCTCTTTGTTTAGGATTTCTAATCCTCACCCCTTGTCCGCTGCTTTTATAATTATGCATTTATTCTGTTTAGATAACTTGTCCAGATCTTCCTGATATTTGGATACATTTGAGATGTTAGTTCAGGAAGATCTGGACAAGTTATCTAAACAGAATAAATACATAAAAAAGAACTTAAATGAAAAACAATAGCTGGCTATTAAACAATTGAAAGTAGACAATACAATAATATTTACTGAGAGGAGAGAGGGCAAGTCTGCAGCACTGACGGCTTGTGCTGCTATACAGGAGGCACAGAGAGAAGTTGCAGTTCCTAGTCAAACCTAGACTTGATACCACAGCTTTGTGTGAGTGCTGGTCGTTTCTAGGCTGCTTCCATCTACACTGCTGTGGAGAGAACCACCCCCCTTCCTCCAAAGTGGATAAGTATCGGCTCCTACACCCACTCCATTGCACACCATTGCAATATATTCTGGCTGCAGTTTCTCTCCCTGATTCCTGAAGGCCAAACAGATTGTCTCCCATGATTGCTTTTTACACATTAAAGTGACTGCATGTCCTGGCGGCCTCTCTTGTTGTTTTTTTAATAAATTTTACTTTTATACAGTATTATGCTATGGAGCTGGCGCTTCATCTCTTTTTTCCCATATATATACATATATATATATATGAAAAAAGAAAAGAAACAGGCGCACACCTAGTGCATTAAAGTATAACAATTTAGTTTATAGAAAAATAAAAACAGTCAAATGCCCACTCACAAAGGTACACGATTTAAAAGCAGGTATGAGATAGGCTCTCATAAGCCAGTACTGCCGTCCGATATCAGCAATGGTATCCTTCTCCTGTTTGTTCTCCACGTGGTTCAAACAACCGGAAGTGGCGTCCCTCCGGTCGGGTGCCCCGCACAGGAAGTGCCTCCGGGAACCAGCACCTTCAGTTCGCTGCTTCTGATTAGTGCACCACCGGGGGAAAAGGATCCAAACTTCTTCTTAGCCTCACACAGCCTGCAGTGTCTCTCAAACAGCAGTGGTAATGTCCGTGGGAAAGTGACACCTCAGTCTTAGCCACGCCCTACGCGTTTCATCATCTATGATGACTTCATCAGGGGTACCCATTGGATGCCCCTCCATAGTATTTATAACAAGGAAATTTGCATATATTAATGAATCAATTAAGGAGTTGATTACAAAGGTTTAACCAGTCTATTACATTAAACATCATTCAATAGCAATTCCAATAGACTGATTATGAGGACCGCACTAAATCTTTCAAAAAATATGATCAAATTCTTGCTTAAATAGCTCGTATTTTCACAAAATATTTGCTTAAATAGTTGGAAATTTCACAAATTATTGTTTGAAATTGTCAACCATAAGGATAATATACTAATTCATTAATAACAATGAGTGAGTAATTTTTGTTTAGAATTTAAGTCTGAATTAGGATTTAGTATTAACAATCTCTTTTTGTGATTAGTAGTTGGATTAGGTATAGGAACCAAATGAGAATTTGAAAAATTGTATATATACATGATAAAATATTTTATATAGTAAAAAATGTTTTATACAGTTAAAAATATATATATATACATAGAAATAATGTATCAAGAATTGGAGATTCTACCAAGTGTAGAGTTAATTAGCAAACCAATTTAACCCATAGATTTTACTTTAAAGACATGAATACCATCACACCAGTAGCAGATAACCTGATAATTGTTGATAGAATACCAATTGTTAGAATATTATGTGGATTAGAATCCCACTTACCAATTAATAGTATATGTACCTGATGTTGTCCATTATTTAATTTTCAGGTATATGGATTACAGTTGGAGCCGTTGGTGCAGCAAAGGATGTTTTTAAGCAACAACAGAAGAAATTTCAACATGAATCATATATTGTTGTGTGTATGTGTCATGTGTGTGTAGCATAAAAAAAATTAATAAGTCCTTGTGTGATTTTGATGATAGAAATGTCCCAGAGAAACTCCAAGATGAGACCTTTGCTGCCAGAATTGTGCACATATAATGATCTACCATATGTCCATGAAAATAAATCAATGAAAGCACAGTCTCCCAATGTGTGGTATATGAAGTAAATTGATTATGCTGTGTACCTGTAACACCCCTCCGGTACGGGGCTAGAGTGTGGTAAGGAAGAAGTTTGAATGCGGTGCAGCCGTGTCCCCAGCCAGGGAACTATACGCGGTCTTAAACACCCTGCTCCTCCGCCACTGCCTTCACAAAACCAGCGTCACATACAGCAGTAAACCCCACGGCTGGGGTAGAGGGAGTACTCACAATCTTGACACGCCGCGTCTCAGCTCCGGAGCTCCAAAGCTGATCCACCCGCTGACGTCAGGCTCCACTGATCCGGAAATGATGTGTGCTCCAGCCGAGGTATGTACAACAAGAAAAAAGGGTTTTCAGGCGGTTACTGCAAACCGCAGGGGCATAAAAAGTGGATGTCCTCACGCAATTACTAAAAGGTTGTTTATTGAGTGCATTGGCACAGTAAAATACACTGCTACATGGAAACACTGACGCGTTTCGTCCGCGAGCAGGGACTTTTTCAAAGAGTCTTTGAAAAAGTCCCTGCTCGCGGACGAAACGCGTCAGAGTTTCCATGTAGCAGTGTATTTTACTGTTCCAATGCACTCAATAAACAACCTTTTAGTAATTGCGTGAGGACATCCACTTTTTATGCCCCTGCGGTTTGCAGTGACCGCCTGAAAACCCTTTTTTCTTTTTCTTGTGATTTTGATGAATCTAACTGTGTATGAACTAAATAAATATAACTAAATGTGAATATCTGTGATGTTAATTGTTTATGTGAATTTGCATATGTAATTGTATATTGTATATTGTATAAAGTGACCCTCTACTGTGAATAAATGTTGTGTAGGTCGTAATAATAAAATATATGTATACATTATGTATTAAAACTATATGTGATCGGACTAAGTGTAGTGATGACATTCGTGAACCAAAAACAGATACATCCGCAATGAAGTGTAGTCACTAAATAGATCAACCTCCAATGGGGCTATTAGATAGAAATAAATGTATATTCCCACAATTGGAGTGTTAGTAGTGTCTAAAGATAGCGGTATGGGAAGATGTATTTAAAAACCTGACAGACGACCAAAGTTCGGAGGGAATGCAATTAAGCATACAACCCAGACCTCCGAAGGATCACCCTCTACGGGTGGTCACACTATGGTACTTATGTCAATATGGTCATTGTGTCCCTTAGGGTATGTAGTGTCTAGAATATACATCCAATATGTCTCCCTCATACATTATCTTTTAAAACGATCTCCTCCCATATACGAGGGGGGAATGTACTCAATGCCCATAACCCGTAGGGACTTTGGATCTTTTAGATGTTTAGTACAATAGTGGCGGGACAGGCTGTGTGTTTGGCATCCATGGATAATATTTCTTCGGTGCTCTAAGAATCTTGTCCTTAGAGCTCTTGAAGTGCGGCCAACGTACTGTAAGCCGCACTCGCATGATATCAGATATACAACATACTCACTGAGACAGTTAATATAGTCTGTTATTTCATGCGAAGTACCATTTGAATGTGATGTAAATTTATTTGTTTTAACCAGATGTTTACACGTAAGACACCTGCCTCTCCCACATCCAAAGTTTCCTCTTTCTCTGATGTAACCGGAAATGTCCAAGCTATTTGTATTTATGACTTTTGATGTTTTTAATTTGCTTGGAGCTATCATTGTTTTAATACTCCTAGCTTTTCTGAAAATCACAGGAGCATGTTTTGGCAATAGATGACCGATTTCAGGATCACTACACAAAATGTTCCAATGACAGTTCAGGATTTTTTTAATTTGTTTTGCAGATTGGTTATATTGCGTAATAAATTTTGGTGTGGACCCTTTACTTTTGTCTTCATTAATAGCGGTGCAAGTTGTTTTTGATTTTTCCAATAGTGCGTCACGATCTAAAAGACTAGCATCTAGGAATGCTTTATTAACAATAGTCATATCATAGCCTTTTTCCTGAAAATTTCCTGACAGATCTTTACCTTGAGTAAGGAAATCAGTGTCCATCGAACAGTTGCGTCTTAACCTGTGGAATTGACTTTTAGGTACATTGTCCAACCATTTTTTATAATGGTTGCTACCATATTGTAATTAACTATTAGTTGCTACAGTTTTAAAGTGTGTTTGAATTTTATGTTGAGTACCCACAAATAGCTCCAGATCTAAAAATACTATAGTATCAGGATGTATATTATATGTAAATTTCAGGCCCATCTGGTTATCATTGAAGGACTTCAGAATGTCCTCCAGGATTTCTCTCTCACCATCCCAAATTATAAGGATATCATCTATGAAACGCTACATCGATGACATATTCCTCATTTGGGGAGGTTCAGAGGAGGAAATTTCTTTATTTGTTGTATAATTGAACTCGATTCCATCTACCATACGTTTCACTGTCACTCAGAGTATGGATAGTGTTACTTTCCTTGACACTGTGGTCTATAAAAAGGATGGTAAACTTGAGACGTCAATCTTTCAGAAACCGACAGATAAAAACTCGCTGCTATAAGCAACCAGTCACCACCCTGAGTCACTTAAGCGTGGTCTTCCCTACTCCCAAATGTTGAGGGTTAAATGAATCACCAGTGATCCCTCACTAGTAGAGGTCTCACTCTTAAAAATGGCCCTAAGATTCATTGATCGGGGATATCCGAGAACTGAAATTCATGCGGCTTTGAAGAGAGTACAAGCATTGGAGAGGGAATCTCTCCTTATACCGCATATAACCAAGCAGGATGACCAATGTATTAATATCAGCAGCACTTATTCTACTGCCTCAAACCATATTCGGCGTAGTATACGCAAAAATTGTCACATTCTAGCTAATGATCCCCAAATTGGCCAATTGTGTAAAATGCCGCCACGCATGTGCTATCGTCGCGGTAGAAATCTCTGGGATGATCTGGTGCAGGCTGATCCATTGAGTAAATACACACCTACCTTGTCTTGGCTCCGTAGGAAACCTGGCACTTACAAATGTCATGGTTGCATCAATTGCAATTTCATGCAGACTGGCCAATCCTTTACCCATCCACATAATGGGCAACCCATCCCTATCAGATCTTTTATTAATTGTGAGACACGGTTTGTTGTCTACTTTATTAAATGCCCTTATGGGCTTTACTATATAGGAAAAACAAGCCGGATGTTTAAGGCAAGGATGGCGATTCACAGGTCAACCATTCGAAAAGCTTTATTGGACATTGATACTGGTGAGGATCTAAAACATCTTCCAGTAGCCAGACACTTCAGGCAACACAAGCATAGCTTATCCACACTTAAATGTATGCCTATCCTGCAAGCCAACACGTCCTCTCGTGGTGGGGACAGAAACAAGTTGCTACTTCAGCTGGAGGCCAAAATGATATACGAACTAAGAACAATGTCTCCACATGGTCTCAATGAAGATTTTCGCCTTGGATGTTTCATCTAATGTTTCAATGGACTTGGTCATTTTTGGTCATTTTTTTTTGCTATATCTTTTTGATATTTTTTGGTCTCATTTGTTGTTTTTATGGCGTTTTGTAATTTTTGTGGTTCTTCCACATTATCTCTTTGCTTGTTGCTAATGTTATTTGTTGTTCTCAATCTATTTCTCTGGTGTCTAATTATTTGTCTGTTCCTACTGCACCGACACACTTTATTCGAGCAAATACCCAGTATGTACCTGGCAGATTCCTGGAATGCGCCGCTCCTCACCTCTGACAAGCCCCGTTGCATTTGCCTTCCCAGCCTGGGTTCATGCCTGGCTGATGGGCGGCTGATCTGTTAAATGATAATGATTAGGATTTAATAAGCTGCAATGCTTCGCGTGTCTACCAGATGGCATAAATTCATGAATTGTAATGAGGTATATATATATATACTGTGCAGTATTGCAGCCAGCGGGAATAAAATGCTTCAATCTCTGCCTGGAAAATAACTCAATGCACTCGGGCAGAAAACAGTCACAAACCTCAATACACCCGGGTATACCCGAATTCGTGGGACTAGCCGAGCTCAAATAAAGTGTGTCGCCAGTGTATGTGCTCATCTATGTTGTATCACACTTTTTATCATTTTTTTGTCTTGTCTTCCCTCCTCCCCTTGTCTTATTTTTTCCTTCTGTGTCCTGTGTTTCACTTGGTCCCTTATTCCTTTCCCTTTCCCTTGTCTCACATCCACATTGGTATTTCAAGTAGCCTGTCCCTTCCTTCCAGGCGCTGTGGCTGTTAGGTGTAACTTTGGTGCGTTTATATTGGCTCCTGTGGCTTTCTAGTTTATTTTTCTGCTCACTGATGGTGCTATTCGCGTTGTGCATGCGCGACACCATTGCCTTCTGTTCCAATGTGCTCGTAACTACTGCGCATGTCTCTGTAGCAGTCTCTGCATATATTTATTTATTTTCAGTCCCTTTGCCACTCGCGCCGCGCTTGCGTGACCACACTGCCTTTTTTACTTATTACGATCCGCACTGACTACATGGCTCCATAGTGATTCCTGGATATATTTATTTCTTTTCAGTCACTCACTGAGGCACTTGCGCTGCACATGTGCGATGCTGTTGCCTTTAGCCTCATTGACTCCATGGTTACTTGTGATGCTTTTTTATGTTTTTCCCCTCCAGCAGTGGTTGCATATATGACATAATTCTCAGATCTGACTAGTGAGTGTCTGCAGCTGTTTAGTGTTGTGATTTGACCTATCAGGACTCTGCTTGTTACTTGGTGGTGGGTATATATGTATGTTTGTCTTCACTATGTTTAGAGCACTCCCTTGAGAAAGGTCCTGTTTCTAGGACCGAAACATCGGTGAATGTGCCTGTTTTCTACTAATACACTTCTTTTTTGGATACAACTGAGTGTGCTGTCTCTTCCTTGCTTTTTGGGCCTGGGACTCTGGATCTGCCTGTTAATGAGCATATATATATATATATATATATATATATATATATATATATATATTAGAACATAATATATATATATATATATATATTAGAACAAAAGAGATAGAAAAAGCGCCCGATCCATGTGTAAATTCTGATATAAAAGGTTTAATTTACCATAGACAGACAATTGCACACTCCCACTTTTTCAGTGTTTTAAAAGCATTTTATGGGACAAGCCCATGCACCAGGTGGACGTCAGACTTCCACTGCTTTCTTCCGTTTTCATGCGGTTGTTTGCATTGCAAGATGTTACTGCTGCTTTTGGTGTCACCGTTTAAGCCTCTCTCCGACAACCCGGATGAGCTTTTTGTTGTTCCCGGTCTGCATGGCTGTACATGAACCTTCACCAATGGGGAAACAGGGAAGCAGGGAACTCCTGTACTGGCGTCTGCACTTAGGCGTCTGGGCTGCTCCACCACCGTAGTTGCTATGCCACGTGACCCTATGCGTTTCTTCCGTCTCAGCGGATTTAATCAGGGAAGGACTCTAGTTGAAATGACTTGCTTTTTATAGTACTTTAGTCCAATAAAGCAAGTCAAACCCAAATGGTTCCAATCAATTAGATTAATATAGGTCATCTGTGCTGGATGTTAACAAATTGACAGATCACTTTAAAGAGGACAAGATTTAAAATACACACGTAACAAGTGGTCATAAGAAAATATATTACATAGTTAACACAATAAACTAAACCCTAATGTATGATAAATTAATTGTCTATATAGATATAAACAACTTAATAATTTATATATATAAATATACAAAAATAACATACGACTAATATTGTTAGTTATTATGTAAAATAAAATATTCCATAGATCCGTTGTATTCAAATATTTTGTTAATAGAACATAAAAAGTAACAATTAGGTCTTCCTATTTAACCACAATGATACATGTCATAGCAATAAATTAGATAAATCTGACAAATAGATGGAATAAATGTTAAACCATAAATTAAATTGCACTACTGTATTTATAAATGTCTAAGCTTGAAATTTTAATCACACAACGTTTGCTTAGACAGCAGAACGCTATGTGATTTAAAGAAGAAATTAAACCATGATCAAACATATTTATATTTTAATTAGTTAGATCCAACCATAGAATGGACAACAAAATGGATTGAATAAAAACTTTAAATTTGGGATTCTGTGTGTATATAGATGTGAAAACACCATATGAACTATGCATGGGTATAGATTCCAGATAGAGATGATAATAGAGACAGATATCTAATAAAAATTATTACACATTATTTTTCATAGAATAATGTATTACAAAAGAATCATGTGAATATATATTTAGAAAATGAGGGGATATATACAAGTTTGATCACAAACGTAGTGACCCCAAATATAAATTATATCAATATGAATATGTGATGTTAGTACAGGTACCCCGATAAGGGAAGAGAGACGAGCAGAGAGAGAATATAGATGTAAATATGGAGACGTAATGTCAAAGAACCAGCAATCCATATTTACAAAATTTGTAATATACTAATAATTTAACTAAAGAAAAGTGTATGTTTGTAACAACCATGTATAATATAATACACTATACATGATGTGTATATGAATACACACACATACTCATCAATTAACATTAATGAATTATGTGTCTTAACAATTATATGTAAAATAGTGTTATGAACCTTATATTGGTTCGCAATCATGTGTATAATAAACATAACCTCGCAAGTGTAATATGACGATATATGTGTATCGAATATGTAAAGAACTAATAAACTGACCAATAAACTAACTATTATCATTTGTGTATAAACGTGAAATGTATAATATAATATATGCAAAATACTCAAAATGCTTCAGACCAGGGGCCCCCTCTCAAACAATACTTGGGGAAACATAGGGAACATGCTACACTTGTTCAACCCAGACCTCTGTGACCCCAATGATGTTGAACAGAGGAAAATAGCCACTACACAATTGTACTCGTATCAATGCAATCATTGAGACCACCCGGACTTAGTGTATCCAACACATAGATCCAGTAGGTCTCCCTTAAATTAAGGTTCTTGAGTCTATCACCGCTAAGTAATGTGGATGGTATTAGTTCTAACCCCATAACCAAGAGAGAAGATGGATCCTTGTTGTGTTTTTCAAGATAGTGTTTAGATAAATTGTGTGAAGTTATACCATGAATAATATTTCGCCTGTGCTCTAAAAAGCGTGTGCTCAAAGTACGTGTTGTCCTACCCACATATTGATAGCCACATGGGCATGTAATAATGTAGATGACAAATGTAGATAAACAATTAATCTGGCCTTTTATTGCATGGATGGATTTATTGAAATGTGAAGTGACATGATCCCCTTTATTCATATGTCGACATATTAGGCATCTACTGCGTCCACAGGATGAATTGCCATTTTTTGATATCCCCTTTGTGGGATGATTGATGTTTTGCTTTAGACGACTAGGAGCCAAATGAGTTTTTAGATTCCTTGCTTTCCTATAAATTATAGGAATTTTTGGTGGTAATTTTGGACCAATGATAGGATCTCTTAACATACACTGGCGACACACTTTATTCGAGCTTGGCTAGTCCCACGAATTCGGGTATACCCGGGTGTATTGAGGTTTGTGACTGTTTTCTGCCCGAGTGCATTGAGTTATTTTCCAAGCAGGGATTGAAGCATTTTATTCCCGCTGGCTGCAATACTGCACAGTATATATATATACTGCATTACAATTCATGAATTTATGCCATCTGGTAGACACGCGAAGCATTGCAGCCTATTAAATCCTAATCATTATCATTTAACAGATCAGCCGCCCATCAGCCAGGCATGAACCCAGGCTGGGAAGGCAAACGCAACGGGGCTTGTCAGAGGTGAGGAGTGGCGCATTCCAGGTATCTGCCATGTACATACCGGGTATTTGCTCGAATAAAGTGTGTCCGTGCAGTAATGCTCCAATGCTTGTTTAAAATGGATGTTATACCTTGTGTTGCGTTGTTATATGTTGTAACAAATAAGGGTGATTTAACAGATGTACCAAATTTACTTACATTAACAGTTCTATCTTTCAAATAGTTCTTTTTGGACTTGTTGAGCAAAGCTACACGGTCCAAAGCACTCACCTGTCTAAATATCTCTTGGATTATGTGAACGTGATAACCTTTGGCTATAAATGTTTGGACTAACATTTCCCCCTGGGCCTGAAAATCAGAATCGAGAGAACAATTTCTCCTGATTCTGAGAAACTGGCCCCTGGGGATGTTGTCCAACCACTTCCTGTAGGGGTTACTTCTATTGTGCAGATAACTGTTTGTTGCAACCGACTTGAAATGAATTTTAGTAATAATCTCAAGATCTTCACTAACCTCCAGTTCTAAATCTAGAAAAACTATTTTTTTCTTATTTATATCAAATGTAAATTTTAGATCCATATCGTTGTTGTTAAAAGAATTCAACTTTTGCTCCAAATGCTCAAATTGCTCATCCCAAATCATAATAATGTCGTCTATGTAACGGCCATAGAACACCAGACCGGCCCCCAGATCTGCATCACCCCAAACATGGTGTTCCTCCCACAAACCCAAGTACAGGTTTGCATAGCTGGGGTCAAATCTCGTGCCCATGGCCGTCCCACAGACCTGTAAATAATAAGTGTTTTCAAACAAAAAATTATTGTGCTCTAAAATGAATGAAATGGCTTGCAATATAAATGTAGACTGTTTATTACATATATTCTCTTCTATGTCCAAAAAATGTTTTATGGCCTGTAAACCCTTGTCATGTTTGATACATGTGTATAGAGATGTTATGTCACATGTAGCCCAAATATATATGGGCTTCCATTTTATTCCAGAGATGGAGTCAAGGACATGCAGCGTGTCTCTAAGATATGATTTCAATCTGCTAACTATAGGTTGTAAAAAGTAGTCTACATATTGGGACACGCTGGACGTCATCGACTCCACTCCTGAAACAATGGGTCTACCAGGAGGCGTTGTGATGTGTTTATGCAGTTTAGGGATATGATAAAATATTGGGGTTCTGGGTTAACGAATGAATAGAAAATTGAATTCTGCTTTACTGATAATACTCATATCAAAGGCTTTATTTAGAAAGTCCTTGTACTGAACCTTGAAATCTTCTATAGGATCTTTACCCAAAACACAATAAGAGGATTGGTCACCTAATAAACGATATGCCTCAGTTAGATAGTCCACTCTATCTTGCAGGACTATCCCCCCACCTTATCTGCTTGTCTGATGATAAGATTACTCACACTACTTAACTCCTTCAGTGCAATGTTTTCTTCTTTGGATAAATTTCTTTTTTGTATGGTGGTATTATTTTGACACATAGATTCAAAGTCTTTAAGTACCATGGCATAGAACGTTTCTATAAAAGCTCCCTTTGATTGATATGGGAAAATGTAGATTTAGCTGTGAAAGGAGAATGTATTATTTTCTCTTTATTTATTTGATTAACATCTAAAGAACTCTGAGGAATTTCTTCATATACTCGATTAATAGATGTCTCTACTTGGGATGTAGCATAGCCATTATTCACATTAGATGACACTAGACAATCGGACTCATATGTTGTTAACTGACTTAAATTTTGTAATTGTGTTAAATTCTCCGCCTGTTCATTTTCCACAAGCAGTGCAGTCATTGCATCGATACAAGCAACTTCTTGTGCACTGAATATATCCTGTTGTTCTCAGTTCTGTATTGAAAAATGCCTCATTAAAGTAATCTTCCTAATATATTTATTCAAATCTACAAATAGATCGAATTTATTAGGAAGACTACTGGGTGCAAATGAAAGCCCCCTGGCCAGGAGCGATATGTGATTACTAGATAAAATAAATGTGGATAAATTAAATATACCGTGACTTTCTGGATTGCTGGTTCTTAACTTACTCTCCTTCATTCTTTGCTCGTGCCTCCCTCTCCGGGTTCCTCGCTGCTTCTCTTTCTTCGGTGAGGGGTGTTTGATTGATATGTTGGTTGTCGATCCCATAGAGGATATGATTTCCCTCTCTCTCGATTTTCTTGTTGTGTCACTAACTCTAAAAAAGAAGCAGTATGAGATTTTATAGTGGCAGAGTTACTTTCTGAGTCATTTTTAGTAGATTCTGTATTTTGGATTTTTTATATAGTACCACTGCTTTTATCAAGTTCTCTCTTTTCCACCAATATCTGTTCACATGATTCATTTTTATCTTGTAAGACCTCAAATTTGTTTTCTACAGGACAAATAAACTTTGATTTTTGTATTTTCTTTTCAGTTTTGTTAGTATTTTTGTCCTTCTCTTTAGGTGTCAAATGAGTAGATCCTTGGTCTTTGCTACTATCTCTATATTTATCAGTTTTATTTTTCTTATAATATTTGTTTGGAGTGTAATGTTTTGATCTGTCTCTCCTATCATGTCGTCTCCAATCTCTGACCTTATCTGTAGCATAATCAGTTTGATCTCTAACATATTTGTTAATCAACTAATTTATCAATTCTAAAAATTCATCACTTTCTGTAAAAGGGATCATGGTGTGTTGTATTTCCTCTATTTCTTTTGCAATATCATTCAATTTATCTTCCCTATAAGTAATTAATAATTTCATTAAAGTGAATGAACAAGATTCCATTGCATCATTCCATTTGGTCTTAAAATCAATATTTGTATCAAATGTAGTTTTTTTTTGTAAACCTCAGTCCTCTAGGGACTATTTTAGCATCCAAATAATTTTGTAATGATAAAAGATCAAGCCAATGCTTAATTTATTCTTTCGCCAGCCTCTCAAGCTTAAAAAAACTGGTCTTTAAATCTATATTGTCCTCAATAAGTTCTGACATGTCAATTTCTGCAGATTCAGCATATTGTTGTCTTCTAATGAGTCTCTCCTTACTAGTTTTCATCATTTTGCTAACTCAGAACCAGAGCAACAATTGCAGGATAGGTGTATACGGGCGCTGTCTTATATTTCTTTTCACAAATATAAATATATATATATATATATATATATATATAAAAAATATATATATATATAGTGATATTGTGACGTCTCAGTCCCAGCGTTGGATCTTTTGTCCAGATCAAAGGCAAGAAACACTGTATTTTCTAAGCAGGGGTTTATTTACAGGGTATAAAGCAGGTACAGGTTTAACTCATAACGCAAAACAGAAACAAAAAGACCTAACTCCTTCCAGGAGTACTGACTAATACTGCTTAGTCCCTAACTAATCATGGGAGAACTAAACTCTTTACCCAGTGTACCTACAGCAGGTCTGGCAGCGTCTCTCACCCTCTCTGTACAACTCTCCACAGTGTGTCTGGCAGCGTGGGGGGGGGGGAATCTCTGTATCACTTCCTGACTATACAGGCTAGACTAATTAGCTCATTAACTCACAGCTGAACAGACCTGTCCAGAATGATTAACTCTATGAGAGCTGTAAAGTCCCACAACTGCCCCATTCTAGCCCCTAGAGGGCTGCGACGGCACCACATATCCCTCCCCCAGCGAAACACTGTCCTGTGAGCGGCCCGTGCACTATCCCGTGCACCAACATCTTTGTCAGACCTGTCTGACATCCACCTCCTCTTAGAGGTTTTCTTCATTAGACCTCCTGCCGAGAAATAATAGAGTCCAGCGTAGTGTCCCACTCAGTCTTCAGAGCTTCGAGCTCTTTGCCTAGGTCACGCTGTTGTTTCTCTGCCTTCTTGCGGCCAGCATGCTCAAACTCCATGTCCTTCCTCAGGTCTTGAAGCTGTCCTTATATGCTTCTTTTCTGGCTCAAGGCAGCTGCCAATTCAATTACTCTCAGGGCCTTCATCTCTTCCCGGTGCTTGCTCTGGGTTTGTGTCAGCGCATCCTTCAGATTTTGGATCTCTGTAGTTTTTGTCGCTAGGATTGCTGCTGCTTCTGTTTCCCATGCCTCTTTCTCCAGGGAGTACTGATTTTTGGTGATGAAGCAGGCTCTCTGCTTCTCCAGCTCTTTCTGCAGCTTGAGGTTGTCCTCCTTTATAGCTGTGAGTTGCTGGGACGTGTGTTAAGTTATCTGCTTCAGCTCTAGAAGCCTTTTATCCAACTTCAGTTTTTCTGATTCCAAGGTTTGGACATTTTTAGTTTTTTCGTATTCCGCTTCCAGTGATGCTCTGGTAAGGCTCAGGGTGGCCTTCAGCTCATCATGTTGCTCGGCGGGGACCCATGGGTACTCAGTCGCTCCTGTAGCACTTGTTGCTTTAGTTAACCCAGCTCCGTTTTTAACATGCCGACCTCTTGCTGAGAAACTTCTTGCTTGCCGATGAGGCGTTGAACGTCCTGTTGGGATGCCTCATAGAACCGTTTACAGTCAACAGTTTTTTGGTCTGGCTCACTTTGATTTCTGCTATCGGTAGCCTTTGTCATGCCAAGGCTAGTAGTCACTCCTGTGACGATTGCGCCAAGCGCTCTGTGTTGTAGTCCACCTCTGGTCTTTTCTGATGCCACGGGGTAACTTTTCCCTGCAGCTTCTGTTGCACACGGAGGTTGTCCATTCCGCGGGGCCACATAGGAGTCCTCATCGTTCTCTTCTGAACTGCAAGAACTGTGCTGAACCGTAGAAACCCAGAGCGCATGATGCCCCACAGAAAAGTTACATTCCATTGGTTCCGCGTTCCGAGAGCAAACTGCGGCCACATGTCCAAGTTAATGGCATCTGTAGCACTCTATATACCTTCCAAAACTGGGTCGGCGTTTTGTCTCCAGTCTACTGGGAACAACGAGACCAGAGTCCCTCCTAGGTGCTGTGGGACTCCCTACTCCTTTACGCAAGTCAGTGAGTCCTTGGGGATTCCTATTCGGTTGAACAGTCTTATCGGACCTCCTGGAGCGCAGGAAGCGAGAACCGGCGCAATCATCTGGACTTGAGCTCTTGGGCATCTCTTCGGCAGTCAAGTAACATTCGCCTAAAGTGACCAACTGTTCGGCGTCTTTGGGGTCACTCTGGCTCACCCACTTCTGGATGGTGCGGGGGAGACCTCTCAGGAACCGGTCTATAATGACTCTTTCGACAACTGCAGCGATGGAACATACCTCAGGCTGGAGCCACTTCCTTGCAGAGTGTATAAGGTTATAGAATTGAGAGCAGTATGTCTACTCTAAATCATAACGCCAGGAATGGAACCGTTGAGCCCGAACCGCGAGGGTGACCCTTAGCCGTGCCATAATCTCCGCCTTCAGGGTGTCATAGTCTTTAGCTTGCTCGGGCTCTAAGTCATAATATTCTTGTTGTGAGTCACCCACCAGGAAGGGACCAATTATTCCCGTTCACTCCTCAGCTGGCCACCCTTTGCGTACTGCGGTGCGCTCGAAGATTGACAGGTACGCCTCAACGTCATCGTCCATCGTCATTTTCTGAATGAGGTGCGTTTTTACCTGGTGAGCGACCTGTGGGGCCACTCTAGGCTGGGCGGTAATTTTCTCTCCCAATGCTCGGAGCTCCTGGTGTAGGCGAAGTTGCGCCTCGTTTTGCTCATCTTTTAGCGTCTCATGTAGGGACAGCGCCATCTGCTGTACTAACGCCGCCATACTTTCAGTTTGTGACTTTGTCACCTGTAGTAAACCCTCATTATAGGATTTTGCCATCTCCTCTTGGGTCTTTGCCAATTGCTACAAACCTCGCATTAAAATTGCAGAATTTTCCGTTTGCTTGTACTGAAGCGAGGTCAGAAATGCCTCCATTTTCCTCTTTCACTGCCTTGTGGACTGTCCGCATTAAACGTCACCAATTGTGACGTCTCAGTCCCAGCGCCGGATCTTTTGTCCAGATCAAAGCCAAGGAAACACTGTATTTTCTAAGCAGGAGTTTATTTACAGAGTATAAAGCAGGTACAGGGTTAACTCATAACGCAAAACAGAAACAAAAAGATCTAACTCCTTCCAGGAGTACTGACTAATACTGCTTAGTCCCTAACTAGTCGTGTGAGAACTAAACTCTTTACCCAGTGTACCTGCAGCAGGTCTGGCAGCGTCTCTCACCCTCTCTGTACAACTCTCCACAGTGTGTCTGGCAGCATGGGGGGGGGGGGAGCAATCTCCATGTCACTTCCTGACTATACAGGCTAGACTAATTAGCTCAATAACTCACAGCTAAACAGACCTGTCCAGAATGATTAACTCTATGAGAGCTGTAAAGTCCCACAACTGCCCCATTCTAGCCCCTAGAGGGCAGCGACGGCACCACAATATATATATATATATATATATATATATATATATATATATATATATATATATATATACACACACACACATGATGAAGCCACTGTACAAATGAATGGGTGAAGTGTGGGTATCGGGGCAGGGTGGCTTACGGTCACCAACGGGACAGCTCATTCATCCCTATTTCAGACAAACCTTATTGATAAGGCTTGCCCCATTATGAGGTGGCAAACATTCAGGAACATAGGTGCAGTCGCACAACAGCTGCGGAGATCCAGAGATTGTTAGAAAGCACCAGATGTTTATAAAAGATAGCAGGGTTCAAAATTGTTGTGATCTCCACCAGCAACTCCCTACTGTACGTCTACATATTTATTACCCCACATTATATTCAATAAAACATTAAAATGCAAAAACGATGCCTATTTTCTAGATATAACTAATGGATCTACCTATAAAGGTTATTTACAATACTATTGTGGTAGTAGCGCTTTTAATTGTGATTTTTTGAGTTATAAATGATAACATCTGGAAAACAGTAATGTTCCCCATTACCAAGTATTTCTCAGGTTATCCCCAGTAATATTTCACATAATCACAGTGTTGCACAGAAAACTGGTTGAAAATGTAAATACTATTTAATACCCTGAAAAACTAGATAATGCAATCCTAACTACTGGATGTACGTATTACAATCACAGCACTCATTAAGGCATATATGCATAAAGTACAATAACAAATGAGCACAATAAACTTTATTGGGGACTTAAATCCCCAATGAAATCAATGAGGATTTAAGGTTAAAATGGTCCAAAAGGTATTGAATTTGCCCCTTAGTGTCTGTAAGAGGACGTGTGCAGAGGTACGCAATGGAGACTGTTTAAAGTGAAACTAAAATTAGGCTTTATTGCGCCTGTCCCTTTAACACAGCAAAACAAATGAAAATAAGCCAAACAAAAACCTATCTCTGCTTTGGAGACTATCTACACATCTACACATGTAGTTCAGCCCTCTCTATAACTGGGTGGTTAGCTAACCTATTTACCAGCCCAAAATAGATATACATGTAAACAGATATATAAACAGTCCCAAAAGAAAGTATTATCTGTTTCTTGTAGCTGTAGTGGAAGGCTTCTCTGTTCTCCTGGTGTCCGCACCCTTGTGTGCTAAGGTAATGTCAGGATCCAGGTTTAGAAGTATTGTCCGCTGTGTCTTGCTGGCAGTGTGCAGTCTCTTTTCCGCTCAAGACATCTGTTTGTTCAACAAGTCAGCCCAGTTGTGGACTAAGGAACTCTCTGTCTGTCCTTCTTTGGTTCAGCCACACGTGTGAGACTAAGGAATCCCTCACTTCCTGTCTCAGAACAGACTATTTCACAGAGCTGTGATTAGCAGGTGGGGTTGATTGCGCCAGCACACTGCTGGATTAGAGGCAAGCCTGTTTAACAGGGATAAGACAACAACACACAGATAATCAGATGATTACATAAAGCCCCCTATAATTGCACTCTAGGTAGGTGACATTGTTGGAACAATGTCATCTATAAGGAGGCCAATGAATAGCCTATTCCCTTAATAGGGTAAGCCGCAAAGGTCACACTCAAATGAAAATAAAAAACTTTTAATCAATAATGTTAAAAACGACGAGACACCATAAAAATGCATACACAATGCATAATAAAATCCCCAAATGTGTATAGGCACGAAGGCAGGCAGGGAACTAGCAATGTCCAAAGCCTCAAGATAGGCTGACGCAACGCTGCATAAATCCACACAGTATGTATGTGTGGTTGCGTACTGAAATAATTAAATAATAGATGGCACGCTGCAGTGTATAATGGAGTGTAAGAGAACCCTCGGTAAGGTAATATACAACCTGATTAGGATCGCTAGGATCGCTAGCGTGTCGACAGCTGAAGTTCCAGGAAGTAACCGGAACTGATCGTGCCTACTCCCACAAGCCGGGTGGACGTCAGCGTGATGACGTCACGCGTACCCCTTCTTTGGCTCAGCCACACGTGTGAGACTAAGGAATCCCTCACTTCCTGTCTCAGAACAGACTATTTCAAAGAGCTGTGATTAGCAGGTGGGGTTGATTTCACCAGCAATTAGCCAGCACACTGCTGGATTAGAGGCAAGCCTGTTTAACAGGGATAAGACCCTGTTACAGTGACCAATTGTTAAAAGCCCCCTTTTAAGTTTTATACAATTTATGGTTAAAAAATGTTTTAACTTCAGAATGAGCACTCCTGTTGTTTCTTGTAATTTAATATGCATCAAGTCAGAATTTGGTGCTAATATCTAATTCTTATGATTACTATATTTACTTCAGTAGCCAGCTAGGGTTTATGTTACAGCACTGAATATTTAATGCACATACATCCCCGGGTTTAGTATAACATATAAGTATCAATCACACTAATATTTTTGTCATAACTATGTGGGTGGTTATCATCCATTTTTCTCAATTTAGTTTTGCTTTATTAGAATTTATGTCTCACATAGTGTGAGTGGTTTTAAGCTTTCCATACACTCATTATGAATTTATAAGCCCATGATGTGCATTTAAATCACTGCAACAAGTCTACTACTACTACTACTACTACTACTACTACTACTACTACCAGATTCTTCTTAAAAAAGCTTGTCATATAAAATTCTGTTTCATATTTTGTGAGTTCTGTAATGTCCTATTGCTTATTGACTTTGCATATTCATCAATCATTACTTCCTGCTCACTGTCTCACTACAGTCATAGTGACATTATCAATGCCCAATACGTTTTTTGCTGCACAATGGAGCTTTGAAGGAGGCCAATTCAGTGCTATAAATAACCATTACTTGTCTAAGCAAACAAAGCCAATCAAGTGCTAAACCCTTCATGTACAAATTTACTACAATCCTAAATTTTCCTATTGCATTCTGGGATTGATTATTTCAGAAAGGGGGTCTCCATATGAATCTCTGCAAGACCAAATTGATGTTCAACAATTGTGTCAACACTGCAAAGATTGAAATAAATGGAATAGAAGTAGACGAAGCCAAAGACTGCCTTACTTTGGCCAGCATGGTGGGAAATTTTAAATCTTAATTAATAGGAGACTGAAGATCGAATGGAGAGTATTTGGAAGAAACAAAGCAATCTTGTAAGCAAACCTTGTATCTCAAAAGGAAAGTGTTTGACCTGTTTGCCTGTACTCCTGTATGGATGGGACTCAACTTGATTCTAAGGGGTATCAAAAGACCAAGACTAAGACCAAAAGTAATATGAGAGAAGCTCCTGTTGAAGCAAGCTCTTTGGATAGCGAAATACATAGAGTGTTAGCCCCTGAGACACTCTGATTCTCCAGATGCGTTATTCAGCCAGTGAAGCCACAACCAGATGTGATGTGGATAGACAGGAAGTAACGTATGGAACACAGAGAAGCCTGCAATAAAAATCAATCATGTGCAAACACCCCAGGAGAAGCTGTGAGGGCACGGAGGAGAAGCCAGCAGCTGGGAGAAACACACAGTACAGCAGGGAGCCTGTTCCAGCACTACCAGAGAGACAAGACGTTGCAGTGGCGGTGAGACTATCATGCAATCAATTGTTTTTTCACAAAATAGTGTTACATGCTGTTTTATACTGCAGAATATGTGAGTGCGTTTTTAATTTTTTAAGCATATAAAGTTAAATATTTTTGATCTACACTATGGTCCATTTTCTTTTTTCTATTACAAACTGAGGTTCCAACTTTCTGACCCTCACAAAAAAACAAGCTTACCTGAGGTTATGACATGCCTTTTATTACCTGCCACATCGTGAGTATGAATATCATAAGAGCCAATCCTGATATAAAGCCATTTTGTACTTTCATCTGCACTTAGTGTTTCTTGTATTTCTCCCATGCTAACCCTGGATTTTTGAAGAAAGGATGAAATTAGAACATTTGTTGGAGCAACGTGGAAAAGACAGGCTTGCAAAATCAGTACTTGGAAGATCATTGGGGAAGCCTTCATCCACCAGTGGATCGAAAAAGGCTGAGGATAGTGTACGTATAAAAAATATATATATATATATATATATATATATATATATATATCCAAATTATCGGTGACCTTCTCTGGACTACTGATAATACGTTTGGCCCTGAGGAACTGGCTATATATATATATATACACACGTGTGTGTGTGTGTGTGTGTGTGTGTGTGTGTGTGTGTGTGTGTGTGTGTGTGTGTGTGTGTGTGTGTGTGTGTGTGTGTGTGTGTGTGTGTGTGTGTGTGTGTGTGAAAAACGGAAGAAAAAAATCAGCGCTACAGTGCTCACTACTAGATAAATTACTTCAAAATTAAAATATGTGCATCCAAATTGTGATAACATGATAACTTGAAAACAAATGCAAATGTTAACCAATGTGATGTAAGTTTCAATAGTATGATTTACCGGTGTTGGATTGAAACGACTCTAGGTTTACAGTCGACTGTAAGTAAGTGAAATGGGGTATCCTCTTCAATGTCTAGAGTGAGTATTGGTAAAGTGGGTGGTTGTTTAGAGAAGGAACTAACCTGGGCTCGATGCCAAACTTTCTTCTCCAAGTAATGCCTCGTGATAAGTTATATTCTGCACTAAGCAGAAGCACAGATCGCGATGTTTTACGTGTAGATTCTCAGCCTCACACCCTTTATGGCAGTGTATTGTGAGATTATTATAAAGAAAGGTCACTCAGAGTTTGTATAAGATAAGGTTTGTTGTTTATTGTATTACAACAAAATAACCAGAAACATCACAAGCAAAATTGCAAAGATAATGAGCTAATTTGTAAGCTAACAGCTAACAGTAAGTTTAACAATCCGACTATGCAGAGATTATTTAGTTAGTATGCCTGTCAAACTCACGAACCCCAAGATATTATGATAGGTCACGCCAGTCTCAGCTAGGTCTCATCTCAGTGTGGTCTTGCCACTTCGGTTCTAATCAATAAGGTGTCACACAGACCTTATATTGTGAGTCTATTGTTTACTGCGTACGTGATGGACGAGTGATATGTGACCATCTTCTGTGGCTACTGACGTGGGTTACCAGCATTTATAGTTTGACCACAGCGTGTTTACAACTTAAACACTTCTGCTTTTATGCATATGTACCTGTGTCTCAAGACATATGTTTCAACACTACATCCTTGCCACTTCTTAGCAAAACAAAGATTATTTCTAAGGCAAGAAAAAATAGGTAATATTCTAACAGTATGCTCTAAGCTGTACTAAGACATATGATTATACTATATATGTACCTGTAACCTATACTAACTATGCTATATATATCGTATGCTACCTGTAATCCATAACAAAACCTTTTAGTCTCAAATTCCTAAAGAACCGTGCTAAATCAACATCTAGTGCTAGATGGTCTGTATATGAAATTGGGACAAAAGATAGTCCCTTACTGAGGACCCCGATTTCCTCTTAAGAGAGTGATCTGCTCAAGATATTTACCACCAGTGAATGTGGGAGCATGTCTGCATTCCCCTCCAGGCTGGTTCTTGAGTGGCTTTCTTCCCGCCCTCCGCGTCCTTCTTTTTTGCCCCTGGCCGGTCGCTGCTCTAAAAAAGTAGGTGTTATGCCGGTGGAGGAGTCGCTTTCTGTAGACTCCACAATATCCTGGTGCTGTTTGGATTTTGCCTGAGTTTTGGGACGTCTCCATCGTTTGTCTGCCCCCCTTGAATCCTTATACTGCCAATTTTAAACTTTTCCTGTTTGGTAGTGCTTGGTGTCTCTCAAAATTTACTTATTTTCCTTGTCTCAATATCTCTAGAAAAGCTTGCAAGGCTCTTTACTTCACTATGAGAGTTTTCATCAACCAGGGTTAAACAAAGGGTTACCGCATAGCCAGTTCCTCAGGGCCAAACGTATTATCAGTATTCCAGAGAAGGTCACCGATAATTTGGATACTATGCAAGCTAAATTCAGAGCCAGAGGTTATCCAGAAAAACTCCTTCGGGCACAACGGGATAAGGCTGATGCCATTTTGAGACCCACCCTACTTAGTCATACTTCACAGATTAGGGGCTCTATGCAGTAAGCGCCGAAAAAGTGCTCTCGGCAAGTGTTCACTATCGGCATGAAGTTGCCGATTTTCCCTCGCCATATGCAATAAGTGCCGAATCCCTTCCGAATCAAGCCAAAAACATTTGTTCCCACTCTGGCGTTGATTTGGTGATCACACACAGGTGTATCGGCGTGCATGGCGAGGTGGTGTTAGGTTCGCCAATGAAACTTCTTGCTGAATCTGCCGAAGCAAGCATGTTTTTGATTGAGCGGCCTATTTAAAGGTAGCGTGTATTTTTATTCATTCTCTGTGTTGTTGGGAGAGAGAGAGAGAGAGACACACACAGAGCTGGGCGATTTGCATATTTCAGATTGACAGAGAGAGTTGCTGTGTATTGTGATCGGTTTGTCCTGTGTTGTTTTGTTAACATCTTTGTGTTGTGTTCAGTTTGTAAGTGTTCAGTGCGATTGTGTTTAAATGTCTTTTCTGTTCTTTGTGAGTGCTATAGGTATGGCCGAAAGGCGTGGGAAGAGTGATGCTGGTATGAGTGGTACTGGTAGTCGTGTGAGTACGCGTCTGAGTGAACATAGGATTCAGGGGAGTGCTGTGGCTGTGAGTGCGACTGGTGTTGCTGGGAGTGCGAGTGGTGTTGCTGTGAGTGCGAGTGCTGGTGGTGGCTCTGTTGCTGGTGCTGCTGGGGTGTCTGTTGCTGGTGCTGCTGGGGTGTCTGGTGGTGGGGTGGTTGGTGGTGGGCCGCTTGTGGAGTCTCTTCCATTGGAAGAAGGAAAGTCCAGTCAGCAGCAGCCAAGCTCTGTGGCTGCACGTGGTCGGAAGAAACGTGTGGAGCGGCCACGTAATCCTCGTTTCAATGATGAGGAAAACAGAGTTCTTGTCACAGGGATTTTGGAGCACTATGACTCTCTGTATGGGCATTTATTAGGTAAGTCAATCTTTGCATTGATTGTTCAAAGACATTTTATCCTATCTCATGTGACATGTTCTAATATCAAACTATTAATCTCTAATATCTATCAATTAAAGTTAATTGTTACACACATAATCCTTCATGCTTTATAACGACCATAACAATCCGTCCAAAAAGTTTGCCACAGTTAATACAATAATCATGCAAGCTTCCTTAGATTTGTATGTTTCCACGTAAATGCTCATGTGCTACACATTTTCAACCTAAACCAGCATGTTTGGTATCTCTTGGAACAAGTATCATTTGTGTAAAATGTTCGTCTTTCTATTAATTAGTAAGGTCATATATTTTTTATGTATTTCAAGGGCGGACAAGTTCAGCCTCAAAAAAAGAAATGTGGGACCAAATAACATTGGCTGTGTCTGCGTGTGGGAATCATGTCAGGGACTGCAGGAATTGTCGGAAGAGATTTGATGATATCAAGGCCAATTTAAAGAAAAAAATCCAAGCACAACGGATGCATGCTTCTGCCACTGGAGGTGGGCCGCCAGCACAAGCTCTAATTTTAACTCCATTGGAGGAGCAGATGCGTGAAAAAATTCTTCCTGTCGTCGTGGAGGTTTGCCAGGGGACAGAGATATCGGAATTTATGCAGCTCAATTTTCACCAGGTGACAAATGTTAATGTACTACGCGTGTCCTATGTTACAGTTCTTATCTATATTTTCACTGCAACTTATAATTTCTTCCAAATATAAGCATACCTACATATATCTGTATATATGTCTCTCTCTCTCTCTCTCTCTCTCTCTCTCTCTCTCTCTCTCTGTCTCTCTCTCTCTCTCTCTCTCTCTCTCTCTATATATATATATATATATATATATATCTCTATGTATATATATATATTTATATTTATATATAGTTGTCAAAAAAAAAACAATATTTATATATATATATATATATATTTTTATATCTGTGTGTTTGGAAATATGTATTTATGGAATGTGTAATGCATGTACCACTTATGAACGCAACACTCAGTCATCTCATTAGAATACAACCATGACATTGACGTTGAAAAACTACATTGCCACATGTCTAATTTATCATGTTATTGTCACATGTTCACATGAACTAATTATAATGTGCCAATGCATAATTTCATGCCATCAGGATACTTGCTATTGATTATGTTTGAATCGTCTCAAAATGAGTAACTATTATAGATCTGTGTATAAGTTAGCATGAACTGATTATAATGCATCGTGTACAATGTAAACATGCAATGTTATTGAGTGTCCAATTGCGGACGTCATTAAAAGAGGGAGGTCACAAACTACATGTAAACATGAAAAAAAAGCTACATTGACATTTGATCATGCGTTACACATTCAAAGCATTCTATAATGTATACCAACATTACTATACGCTGGATCTGTTAGATGTGTGAAATATAATAAATTGAAGCACACTTAAGTAACATTTCATATGATGTGACCTCTTCCTTTAAGAGTTTACTATAGGAGTTTCCCTTGACACATCATAACATTAAGATTAATGTGACACGCAAAACATGATAACATAGACAAGTACAATGTTCTGCCAATAATAAACGTAAGCGGTGACACGATGAAGTGAATCACATCGACACTGTAATGCCAAGCACATTTTTATTAGGAGCAATAGAACGTAAACACTCCTATAAAGTTATAAGTCCCTGCTTCATTGACTCCATTGATGTAGAGATGAGCTATTTTTTCTAAGTGCCGTCCCGGCAACCTTGCCGATCCTTCTCCCCTCCAACTTGCCAACTTTAGTTAGCGGGACAAATTGCCGTAGAAATCTCAATTTTAGAGTGCCGATCAGCACCAATAAGCTGATCGGGGCTACTAGAATAAAGCCGATTTGAAAAAGTGGTGAAAAGTGCCGATAAGTGGGTTATCGGCAGCCGCCTGCCAATAAATTCTTATCGGGAAGACAAAATGCCGATTTTTGCCACTTATCGGCGCTTACTGAATAGTAAATGCAAATTTGGTGGGAAAATGCCGATAAAAGCCTTATCGGCGCTTACTGCACGAGGCCCTAGATCTCCAAGACAATTCTCTATACCATTTGTCTCCACGTATAGTACACTCAGTGGACGCGTAAAGAACATTATTCTCAAACACTGGCTTTTGTTTGGTTCTGAAACTCTCCTGAAACCTGTATTAAGACATAGACCTCTTTTCTCGTATAAACATGGTAAGAATTTGAGGGACAGTTTAATTAAAGCTGATATAGGTGGCACAACACAATTTCAGACCTTTCTGGGCACTCCGAGAAAGGGGTGTTACCGTTGTTGTAACTGCAGTCAGTGTGACAGTATGGAGGAGGGTAATAAGTTGACCCACCCGCACACAGGCAATATATTCAACATCCATGGCTTCTATACCTGTATATCTAAGAATGTAATTTACCTCATTAAATGTCCGTGTGGACTAGGGTACTGCTGCGCCTGCCTTTAACCTCCTACTTGCCCGCATTTATCCGGGCGATATCTCCATTTCAAGCGTTGTTTCCCACGTGGCGACCGCATTCATCAGATAAGCGCTAATGGTGCTTATCATTGAAAGCGCCCGCGGCGCGGGAAAACTAAAAAAAAAAGCCTTGCGCCGCCGCGTTTTTAAAAATCCTGCGATGGCAGCCGCAGGAGGCTATGTGGGGGAGACCACTCAATGTGTTAAGGACCGGATCCGCCAGCACAAGGCAGCCACCCGGAGATGCGATCCAGTGGCACCAGTGGCAAACCATTTCAAACAGGCTGGTCACAATCCTAGTCAGTTACAATTTCATGTAATCGATGGTGTGTATAAGAGCAGATGGGGTGGCAATCTTGGTAAACTTTTACTTCAAAAGGAGACACAGTGGATTAGACGATTGGGTACCATGACACCTGAAGGTATGAATAAGGAGATGGATCTCAGTTGTTATCTTTAATGCACTATCGTGTTACTATTTTGTCTGCTCTGTCTTTATAATGTTTGGTCCCTTAGCCGTAGTCTAATCTCTTATAAGGACATACCCCATTTTTATCCACAGATCTGCCCACCTTGACTGTAGTTGCCCACATTTGAAGTGTGTGACCCTCAACCGGTTCTGCCATGTGTCACCATCGTCTGCTGTGATCAGTCCTTGGACACTTGTGTCTCCCTTACCTCTACTGATGGGACGGATGTTATTCGAACATTTAACGCGGTGTGTAGATCGGAATACCCAATCGATGGCACGCAATTTATTTGAATCATGCCGACTTAAACACGCGGCTTGTTTATCGTTTTGTCCGGGTCAGAAAAGGGCGTTTTAGCGTTGTCTGCAATACCGTCGAGAAACTCAAGTGGGGATCACGAGTTGTTGTCATAAAAATCCAATAGCAATTCAATGTCTGTATTACAGTAAACACAGAGCAGCGTGTGTACTGTACTGTGCAGTATCTGTAGTATACAGTACGCAGAGCAGCGTGTGTACTGTATCTGTATTATACACAGAGCAGTGTGAAACGCATAGGCGTGTCACAGTATCACATTTATGCGCATGAAACATTATGACCTTTTGAAAATATTTATTTGAATTGATAATCCATCATACAGCGCTCTCGCCCCCGCACACACACAAGGTTCAAGGATTTCAACTTCTTATCTACAGTACACCTTTCACACACCATTCATTTGTAATGGATGACTTTCTGGCTTGAATCTTCCCGAGCGTGGCCTTTTAGTACATTCCTGCGCATGTGTATACTGTATGACGTCCCAGTAGAAGTTCAAGTCTTTTTTTGTGTTACAGTATGTATTTTTATTTTCTCGACATGGGCTCGCATAGCAATTATGGATTTTATGAGAATCAAACAGCACTGTTGCTTTTTAATTCCACACTAGTCATGTCACGTTCTATCTGCTGTGGGTGGCATACTGTAGTACTGTGATTTTTATTTGGGGGTGTGGGGTTCAATACATTATGATGACCTGTTGAGAATATGTCTTTGAACTACAGTACAGGTAATTCTTCATACAGCTCGCACCCCCTTCCCTCCCTCCCCCAACCCCCCTGCACACACACAAGGCTCACGGATTTCAACTTCTTATCAACACCTCTGACAAACCATTCATTTTCAAATGGTTGGCTTTGTGGTTTCATTAATCTTCCTGCGCCTGCTCTCACAGTTCTGCGCCTGCGTGTAATTCTCTTTGGTTGGGACCTGGGACCTTCTTGATTATTAATGCGCATGCGTGTATAACTTCCCATTCATTTGGAAGTTAGTTCAAGTTTTAAAAATATATACTGTACTGCATAACATTTTTTTTTTAGTTATCGTCATGGCTTGCATAGCAAGTATGGATATTATGAGATTCAAGTTTTACAAATGCAGTATATATTTTTGGGGGTTATCACCATGGGCTTGCATAGCAATTATGGATATTATGAGAATCAAACAGTACTGTTGCTTTTTAATTCGACACTAGTCATGTACGTTCTTTCTGAGGTGGGTGGCATACTGTAATACTGTGAGTTTTATTTGGGGGTGTGGGGATCAAAACATTATGATGACCTGTTGAGAATATGTCTTTGAACTACAGTACAGGTAATTCTTCATACAGCTCGCACCCCCTCCCCCCCCCCCCCCGCACACACACAAGGCTCAAGGATTTCAACTTCTTATCAACACCTCTGACAAACCATTCATATTCAAATGTTTGTCTTTGTGGTTTCATTAATCTTCCAGAGCCTGCTCTCACAGTTCTGCACCTGCGTGTAATTCTCTTTGGTTGGGACCTGGGACCTTGTTGATTATTAATGCGCATGCGTGTATAACTTCCCATTCATTTGGAAGTTAGTTCAAGTTTTAAAAATATATACTGTACTGTATAACATTTTTTTTTGGTTATCGCCATGGCTTGCATAGCAAGTATGGATATTATGAGAATCAAACAGTACTGTTGCTTTTTAATTCCACACTAGTCATGTACGTTCTTTCTGAGGTGGGTGGCATACTGTAGTACTGTAATTTTTATTTGGGGGTGTGGGGATCAAAACATTATGATGACCTGTTGAGAATATGTCTTTGAACAACAGTACAGGTAATCCTTCATACAGCTCGCACCCCCTCCACCCACCCCCCCCACACACACAAGGCTCAAGGATTTCAACTTCTTATCAACACCTCTGACAAACCATGACACGCATGCGCAAGTGCGATAAGCTAAGCCCTTCTAACTTGCCTTTTCTTCAACACAACACTCCCCCCCCCACTAGTAATAAGATTAACATGTTGTGTGAGATACAGGCCTAGCTAAGCAAGCCCTTCTGCTATTGTACTGTAACAAAACAAGTCAACTTGAAGTTCAAAGCTTATCAACAACACAACAACAGAGCCCTCCAACAGAGCCATTCACGTAAATGTACTGTTTCATGATTATCATGAGCTGGGCAGAAGACATGTTGGATAATCCTTAATGCAGGAAAATAGTTTTTTTTCTATATAATTTTATTGCATTATTAACAGAAATGATTGATTAAACAATAAAAATATAATAATTTTTATAAAACATTTTTTGTTTTTCTATATATTTTTTCCCAAACTAATGTGAAGTGCAATGCTTTGTTTGTTGAACTGTTCATAAGAATTTCAGGTCTGCAAGAGGGGGTCGGTTTAAAAAATAGATTTGATTTTTTAATGCATAATACAGTACAAAAATACAGTACAGTAGCTCTTGTCTTTCTCTCCGTTATGGCATTGCGAGATGCAGGGGAAATCGGGGAGAGAGGGGGCTGCAGCTCTGAAAATTTCAAAAGATTTAAACCATTTTTGTTTGTTTTTTGGCAAACACGAATTTCTATACAGTAACTACTGAGAGAGGGTGGGAGAGGGGGGTTTCCGTAAGATACATGCTGGTTTGTACATGAATACCTTACTATTATCTTTCACATCCCCCCTTCCTTTTTTCATTGTGGCAGTTCTGAAAATTAAAAGAAACAATAAATGCAGACATGGTTAGTTTGAGTGCCATACAGTACTTACAGTGCTGTTAAGTGCCTGTATCATACTTACATGTGTCTGATTAACAGAAAAAATGATTAAACAATAACAATACAGTATTTATTTAAAAATATTTTTTTTAAAACACTTTTTTTTTTTTTGGCAAACACGAATTTCTATACAGTAACTACTGAGAGAGGATGGAAGAGGGTTTTTTTTGTAAGATACAGGCAAGTTTGTACATGAACACTGTACTATTACCTTACACACCCCCCAACCCTTCCTTTTTTCACTGCGGCAGTTCTGAAAATGAAAAGAAACAATAAATGCAGACATGGTTATTTTTAGGGCCATACTTAACTGTATCATACTTACTTGTGCCTTATTACTTTCCCGAGGCCTGGCCATTACATTGTATAACAATATGCAACACAGTCGCAATATGATCGATATATTTATTACATCTGGGTACAGTAAGTATGTTGTTCCAGAAATGCAGTATCCCTTTCTCCAATTCATCATTTTTTTATGGTTTCCACACTTTTCTGATATAATCCTTCAACTCATGCCATACCATTTTGATGGGATTAAAATCTGGTGATCTGGAATACAGTAGGAGGGGAGAAAAAAAGTTAATTACTTCCTGTAAGGAGATATAAACTGTTTAAAACAATGAGAAATGGTTACCCAACTTACTGCACTGGCGTCTTTACCCAGTTGATACCGCTGGCAAGATGTGAGCTGTTGACGCGGTGTGTTTCGGATCATTGTCCTGGAAGAACCGGTGACCAGATGGGAAATCATTCCTAATGTATTCGACAACATGTGTAATTATGTGATCTTGGAAGAACGCTTTATTCATGATTCCTGGAAACAAGAAAAGAAAAATGTACAGTAACATTAGGGTGCAAAATACTGTACGGTACAGCTGTCCAGTGCATGAGGCAAGGCCACAGGCACAGCATGTGTATTTGTGCATTATTTTACCCTCAAAGATAATGATGCATCCTTGTCCTTGTCTAGAGATGGCACCCCATGCATGCATCTTCACTGGGTGCTTGGGACGCGGCTTCAGAGATAGGCATCCTATTTTGTAGAATGCAAAACGGGCAAATCTCTCAAGCGCTACAGTTGTCTCGTCAGTAAAGATGACATCTTGGAAAGTCTCGCCACTGTCGATCCATGCCCGTGCCTGGTCCACTCTTTTTGTTTTATTGGCTTTCCTTATCATAGGATAAGGTCTGTAATGACAAGGAATAATGTTAGAGATACTAAATACTGGAGATACAGTATGATGGTTCCCAGCACTCAAAAACTGAAAAAATAAGTCAAAGGCATCTACTGTACAGTATAGAAAACGAACAGTAATGAATTGAAACAATACAGTATACAGTATGGACAGTATTACATACAGTACAGTTGGCCAACCCTATTGTACAGTAGGCTAGGAGGGAGCCTAACATGAAAATAGAGGGCTAAACAAGAAATCACACAAGTCTGGAGAGGGAGGTGGGGGTTATACAGTACAATTAATGAGAGCAGATCGTCCTCCACCACTCCATTTAAAAGACCCTCAGTGTTTTATCCTAAACACGTGAAGGGTAGTTTCTTAGAAACTTTTTCTGAACTAGTCATTCAGGACATGGAAAAGGCAACCAGTGAGTTTAAAATCCCCAAATATAATCTTAGTAAGATAGAAAAAGATGCAGTAAAGAGCCTAGAAAGCAACAAACAAATAGTAATTAAGTCTGCGGACAAAGGGGGAGGCATAGTTATAATGGACTCTGACTATTATAAACAAGAGTCCTTGAGAATCCTAAGCGATGTAACCACATATAAAAAACTACAGGGCAATCCATCCATAGAGTTTAAGATAGCACTTCAGGAATACCTTCATAGGGGTTTCTTGGATGGAAACATCTCAAAGAGTGAATTGCAGTTCTTGGATGTATTACAGCCAAGGATTCCAATTTTCTATTTCATTCCTAAGATCCATAAGGATCTTTGGAATCCCCCCGGACGCCCCATAATATCGGGGATTAAATCACTGACATCCAATTTGTCGCAGTTCATTGACTCCACTCTGCAGAAATATGTCCCCAAAATCCCGTCTTTTCTAAGAGACACCACACACGTATTAAATTTAGTCAGGGACCTCAAATGGGAAGATCATTACATTTGGGTCACGTGTGACGTGACGTCTCTATATACCGTCATAAATCATGACCTAGGTATCAGAGCAATCAGAAGGGTGTTAAATCAAGATGATAGTCTTGAACAGGGATTCCGAGAATTTATAATAGAGGGGATACGCTATATACTTACGCATAACTATTTTAGCTATGATAACAGTTTCTACCTCCAGATATGTGGCACGGCCATGGGTACAAGGTTCGCCCCTAGTTATGCCAACATCTTTATGGGCATGTGGGAAGAGGAGTACATCCATTCCGGCGGCCCATTTGGGGCGGGCCTTGTACTATGGAAACGCTATATTGACGACGTGCTATGTATCTGGGGTGGAGGCATCGAGGAACTTGGGGAGTTCCAAAATTACTTGAATAATAACAATATGAACCTAAAATTCACCTTTAATACCAGCCCAACGAGTATAGACTTTTTAGATCTCACATTGTTCATAGAGCGAGGGTCTATTGAGACTAAGACCTTTTATAAAAAAGTAGATGCCAACACATATCTCTTGGCATCTAGCCATCACAACCATAGATGGATTAATAATATTCCCAAGGGCCAGTTCCTAAGGACTAAAAGAAATTGCTCTCAACCAGAAATATTTGAGATGCAGGCCAATGATCTTAAGGATAAATTCATCCAGAGAGAATATAATCCTAATATGGTTGAGAAGGCCTTAGAGAGTGTAAAGGATATTGACAGAAATGACCTTATCTGTATGGACAATAAGAAATCAAAACAACCAGATGGTGTAGAGTTTATCCCCTTCATAACCAAATATAATGGGATGTCAAACAAAATAACACAAATAATTAGAAAACATTGGAGTATACTACTGGGGGATGCAATCCTTAAATCAATATTACCTAAACACCCCCAGATAGTGTTCAAAAGGGCCAATAATCTAAAGCTTCAACTATCCCCGAGCTGTCCGTTTAATTCCACCAAAGCACAAAGTACAACATGGCTCAAGGAATTGGACGGATTCTTTACATGTGATAAATGTATTGGCTGTAGGTACAGCAGTAAATGCAAGCAATTTCAATCTAATGTTACAGGCATTAAGTTTCCCATTAAATCATTCATTTCCTGCAAGACTCCTTTTGTGGTCTACCTGTTAGAGTGCCCTTGTGGACTACAATATGTAGGGCGAACAGGTAGACCATTGAAACGACGTCTTGCGGAACATGTCTATAATATCAAAAAGGGTCTGGAGACACATAGTGTCTCCAGTCACTTTAAAAATAAACATGGACAAAATCCGGAAGGGTTAATCTGCAAAGGGATTGACTGCCCTAAGCAGAATTGGAGTGGGGGTGATAAAATCAATCTTATATCCAGACGCGAAAGCTACTGGATATATACCCTCAAAACCTTAACCCCGAGAGGACTCAACATTGAATTTGACCTGGCAGCATTTCTGAGGGATAGTTAGGTCTGTATACTGCTGTTGTTGAGTATTGCCTAACCAGGTTATCTGATTTTTGCTATTAAGTAATCTCTTTCCACCTCTGAGTCCTATATGCTGTCATTGACAGTGAGCTAGTATAAATAGCCAACTCGCACATTGAAATAATAAGCCACAAGGTTGCTAATTACTTTTTATTTCTATAATTATTAGAGTTTTACTTATGTATTTTATTAGATGCATTGGCACTGATGTATCAATTTTGTCGTTGTAAAGTATTTCACAGCATGCTAGAATGTGATCATTTAGTGCTATTGGCTGTCCAGGCATGAAGTGGTTAAACCTGCTATACACAAACTGCCTGTTATCAGCCAACAAGTGGACAATTAGTAGGAGTTCCCAATTAGACATTCATCCAATGGGAACCCCATGTCAGCTTTGCACAAAGGTATAAAACACCTTAAGTGCCCCCACAGCTCCATTACCCCTGAAGAAGTGACGTCAGAGTCACGAAACGCGCGTAGGGTGGAGCTTGCTGTACGTGCTGCGACGTACAGACCCTGTGGAAGGAAAGGAGGTTGATTGACGGGGAACGTCATCGGAGGAGGGACTAGGCGCTCCGAGTCGCGGCCACGAAACGGGGAATCACCCCGGCTCCTGCCTCCTCCTGCAATCACTCGGCATCCTTACATGTGAAGCGGACGGCACGTTGTAGGACACGCATAGGGCAATCTGGCATGTGAGTGCATGTTTTTATGCCTGTCTTTTTTAATAATAAATGTTATAGTGTTACACTATTGGTGCCCCTTTTTGTTCCCAATCGGTATGGTGATGCTGATGCTGGAAGTGTAAATCGTGATACCAGCAGCAGGAATCAGTCGGAGCCAATCGTGTGGAGATTTAAAGAAACCTTTTGAGGCCCATTCTTATCTATTTTTAAGTAAGTAGATAGCAACGGTGGGGGTGTGGAACATTGACTGTAGGGTACTGCGCAATGGTTGTTTCATTTGTATTTCCAGACAAGCGTCCAGTGTAAAAGAACGGGACATTGTGGACTGTGGATCTCTTCTATATCATCTTTTGATTCATGGGACTACTCCAATTCGTCAGGTTTATTATCTGATAGTGCGCCAGGGAATCACTGTTTGTGTTGTATCTGTGTTATTTGTCATATATCTCTCTGTGCACTGTACAATACTTACTTAACACGCCCATATTTCCATCCCAATTTCCATCTCATCTGCCTGATGCTGGTCACAGATGCTTTTATTTTGTGAATTGCTTGTAGTGCATTATTTACCCTTGTGGCACACGTCTCATCATTCTGTTCACTCATTTGGTTCACCAGAAGTGTTGTCTGTCACGGTAACTTGTGCAGGGTTATAATAATACACCAAATATCTCTGGGTTGAATTGAACACGACTAAGATATGATAAATTAAGCTTATTCCTTAAAGAAAGTGAGCACACAAGATTGCACAAATAACATACACGATATGAAAACGTACTCAGGGTTTGGGGCAATTACGCAATCAGGATCTGGATTGGCAATTCATTCACGATACAGGATACAAAACGAAGTCACAACGAAGAAACTGGGTATAGGGCTTAGACTGGTTTATATGGGATTCCAGCCCTATACCTTAATATTGGGTGCCATGTATTGGTTAACAATTACCTGCACCCAATCCCTCTTTCCCAGCAAACGTGGGAAGCATTGTTGTACCATGCCCCCAGCTAGTTGGCACATGCACACATTTTCCACCTCAGGTCTCATTTCACTAGCCCCACACTAAAGGAAAGGTGCCTTACAGTCTACCAGACATGTATCTGGTCAGAAAATCCTTTGTCTGTAAGTGTGAATTACAACAATTACAGACCACTCAAGCTCTGCTTTTCTCTGCCCTAGTGCACACAATCAGAGTGGTGAAGCCCCTGATCAGGTGGTCTGCTGTAGACAACTGGTCTCCCCCCTGAGCATCAACATATAGCAGAGCCAGTATCTTTCGCGGGCTTTTATACCAGGCCCAAAATACAGTACATTTCTTAATATCTAAACATATTAAAATAATCTGTTCGGCTGGGTCGAGTGGGTTGAAACTTGCCAGACCCCCATGTTGGAGGGACTCTCCATGGTGGCCAAGTTTCAGCTTGCTGCGACCCACCGGACCGGAGTTACACAAATACAGTTTTAAAAGCACATTTACAAAAGTGTTTTTTTCTGCCATGCAAGTCAATGGCAGAAACCCAACCTTTACCATTACCCTGACTCCGTCCTGTTACTCCGAGAGGGTCGGTATTTGCCATGCAGTCATGCCAGAACTATGACTACATGCTGACCAAATCTCAGCCCTCTAGGCTGAACAGAATCAGAGTTTTCACCTTGTGGCTCCTACCTCCGCCATTAGAGTCAATGGTGCGACCCTCGTAAGGAGCGTGACCCTTTACCGGGGTCATTGATTGCCGGACCCGGTTGGGGTCGAGTGAGGGGTTTCCTAGGATATAGAGGCAAAAATAATTTTATTCCGGGGTGCCCTAGAACCTAAGTTTCCCACGCCAATTGAACATGAACTTGACCGGGGATTGATCAAAGCTCTTTTCAAGACAAAGTTTCCGCTTTTGCGGTCTGCAGTTTGGATGGCTGCCAACTCGTTCCTGGAGGTCTGAGTCGAGGATTTCCCATTGAAATACATCGCTCCATTGACCCTCAATGGGGAACCGACGCTCCTCCTCTCGGGCGCCACCTGCAGGTCCTCTACGATATCGGGCCCAAATCGCCGGAATCTCCATAGGGTTACATGGGGCTGTAATGGCGACCTATGGAAAGACTGCAAAATGGAGCCTGCAAAGGCGGAAAAAGGAACAAAGGGCCATAAAAACAAAACCAACACCAACCCTTTCCCTCCCAACTGGATCCCAGTGTATGTGGTTGATGCATACACTGTACAAGTACAAACACCAATAATTGTACCCGTATACATTTCTAGCACATAGAACACAGTTTGCCCTGAGGCAGGGGAATAAAAATACATTAATTCCTTCTAAATGAGGGAATAGGATAACCAAACCTTTTGGTTGTGAAGCAGGGGAACATATGTATTATCAGTACATTTCTGGTTAACCCCTCACTTCCCAGACGGTGGAAGGGGGTGCCTAAGGGGGGTGACCCCTTTATTACTCACGTGGCACCCCTCCCCCATCACATTGTTGCCCTACAGTGTAAAGAAAAACAGAACAATTTGTTACAGTAGGCAAATTAAGCATCCCTCCCTCAAATAAAGCATCCCAATAGACTGCACTGTCACACACTCAGTCACTCCTACTGTACCACCCAATCACTGGCATAAAAGTTGGTGACATACAGTACTGTACTGTTGATGCTTTGTGGGTGTGTGTGTTCAGTAAATGTAGGATTATTAGTTACCACAGGCATACAGAACACACAGGCAAACACAGGCATACAGAACAGTACAAGACTTTAAAGTTACAGTATGGAGGACAAGAAGTACTACTTCTTTTGACATTTTTGGCCTTCCCATGCGCATGATAACTAACAGTGCTTTTTGCCACAACGAAGCCTGAAGCAAGTAACCAGCGTTGAATCTTTAAAATGCCATGTCCATTCTGGTACATATTATTTATTCTCAAGCTGAGATCTTTTGAAATCCTTTTCTTTGGCATCGCTGCTGTTAGAAAAAAAATGCGAGCACACACAATTTGATGTGAATTCGATGTGTATTGAATGTGCATTGAATTCACAAAATGGATGGTGTATTTATACTTTAATTTAATGTGCCTCAACGTCACTCGACAGGATTAGTACACAGTACGCCCACTTTTAACACCTGCACCTCGTGTCCATGCCCGCGAAAAATGTCAAATAAAAGGTGAGACAAATTGCATAGACTCTCACACACTGATCTCTATCTGAACTTGCTCTTGTCCAGATACTGCATTGTGCATTCGTCCTTCTGTTTCCATGGATCGCCCCCGATTCTAAGGATGCAGGAACAAGCTTTCTTCTGCCGTGCCAGCCAAGCGAAAGGTGGAAGCTGTTTCCCAGCCAAAACCTAAGCGAAAACAAAGCAGAATAAAGAAAATGTTTTGAAGGCTCCAAAGGTTAAGACCCCTGGGCCTTATTTTGTGAAGAAGAAATTCGGCTCCCTTAGCACAGTGCAAGTCAAGTGGAGTCCCGATCCTCTCCTTGCACCCCCCCCCCGCTCACCTGTTCCACAACCCATCCTCGACGCTGCTGCTCTCATTTCAACCCCCTGCCGACCTGCTCAACAACCCATCCTCAATGCTGCTGCTCTCCTGTCAACCCCTGCCGACCTGCTCCACAACCCATCATTGAGGCTGCTCTCCTGTCAACCCCTTGACGACCTGCTCCACAACCCATCATTGAGGCTGTTCTCCTGCCAACCCCCTGGTCACCAGCTCCACAAACCATCCTCAACGCTATTCTCCTGGCCACCCCCTGGTCACCTCCTCTACCACCCACATACGCAGATGTCTACAGCATGGATCAAAAGGTTGATCTTATTTTGGAGACCATGTTGAGTATGGATATGTGCATGGAGAAAATGGAAAGGAACATGGAGAAGATGGAAAGGAACATGGAGAAGATGGAAAGGAAGATTGTGGGGATGTATTCTTTCCTGCGAGTTCCTGTCCCTATACCAGTATGTCCGACGCAGGAGCAGGAGGGTGACCTGCATGATGTGACCTTCACACTTCCCTCACCAAGCCCCCCACACTCACCCCAACCATCACAAGACCGTCTGTACCAGTATGTCTTTGAGGAAGAGATGACAACTCCAGTAAGGCCATGACAGGAGGAAAGCATTCTCCCAGACCACTTACCCTCGCTAGCTGCCAGAAGTACACCAGCACCCAGGATTGTAACGCTGCCGGACATCATCTTGACCGACCTGACCCTGCACGCCCAGGAAAAATACAAGACTGGAAGTGCTGGTGCAGCCCATAAATTTGCCCTGTCAATATTTAAACACCACGTCAGTTTTGAGATATACAGCCATTGGACCCACAATGTAAATTATGAAGGAAACAAAAGAAAGAAGGCTCTGCCTGCAAATTTAAGAAAGACTATTTTGAATGAAGTGGAGCGTTATTTCTGTTTTACCCGAACAATTATGAGAGCTGTGAGAGACACTATAAATAGCCTGTTGAGGCATACAAGGGCTCTTGCTTGGAGTGGCAACCCTCTTGCTAACGACTTTTCCCAAACTCTACTGTAGTGCAAAAGTTTACAAAAAAAACATGGATTTATGGTTTCATGCGTTTAATCATTCTCTTTTTTATTTTTATTGTTTTGAAATATTGTTATTGTTTAATCATTTATTTATTTCTGCTAATCAGGCACAGGTAAGTATGAATTCATTTTTGCAACCAAAAAAAAGTGTTTTTAAAAAAATCTTTTGAAATAAATACTGTATTGTTATTGTTTTAACCATTTATTTCTGTTAATCAGGCACAGGTAAGTATGATGCAGGCACTTAACAGCACTGTAAGTACTGTATGGCACTCAAACTAACCATGCCTGCGTTTATTGTTTCTTTTCATTTTCAGAATTGCCGCAATGAAAAAAGGAAGGGGGGATGTGTAAGATAATAGTATGGTGTTCATGTACAAACCAGCCTGTATCTTACACAAACCCCCCTCTCCCACCCTCTCTCAGTAGTTACTGTATAGAAATTCGAGCTTGCCAAAAAAAAAATTGTTTTTAAAAAAATCTTTTGAAACACTGTATTTTCAGAGCTGCAGCCCCGTCTCTCCCCGATCTCCCCCCATCTCGCAATGCCATAATGAAGAGAAAGACAAGAGCTACTGTATTGTATTTTTGTACTGTATTATGCATTAAAAAATAAAATCTATTTTTTAAACCGACCCCCTCTTGCAGACCTGAAATTCTTATGATCAGTTCAACAAACAAAGCATTGCACTTCACATTCGTTTGGGAAAAAATATATAGAAAAACAAAAAATGTTTTATAAAAATTATTATATTTTTATTGTTTAATCAATCATTTCTGTTAATGCAATACAATTATATAGAAAAATACTATTTTCCTGCATTAAGGATTATCCAACATGTCTTCTGCCCAGCTCATGATAATCACGCAACAGTACATTTACGTGAATGGCTCTGTTGGAGGGCTCTGTTGTTGTGTTGTTGATAAGCTTTGAACTTCAAGTTGACTTGTTTTGTTACAGTACAATAGCAGTTTTAGAAGGGCTTGCTTAGCTAGGCCTGTATCTCACACAACATGTTAATCTTATTACTAATGGGGGGGGGGGTGTTGTGTTGAAGAAAAGGCAAGTTAGAAGGGCTTAGCTTATCGCACTTGCGCATGCGTGGCATGGTTTGTCAGAGGTGTTGATAAGAAGTTCAAATCCTTGAGCCTTGTGTGTGTGCGCGGGGGGGACGGTGTGCGAGCTGTATGAAGTTCAATGCTGTACTGTAGTTCAAAGGCATATTCTCAACACATCATCATAATATTTTGATCCCCACACCCCAAATAAAAATCACAGTACTACAGCATGCCACCCACCTCAGAAAGAACGTACATGACTAATGTGGAATTAAAAAGCAACAGTACTGTTTGATTATCATAATATCCATAATTGCTATGCAAGCCCATGGCGATAACTCCCAAAAATATATATTTGTAAAACTTGAATTAAAAAATAAATGTATTTTTTGGCCGACCCCCTATTGCAGACCTGAAATTCTTATTAACAGTTCAACAAAGCATTGCACTTCACATACTGTAATGTAATGCATTTCTTACCTGTTATTAAAAAAAATGTCAAAATGATACATAATACACAGTACAGTACACGCATGCGCATACCAGTAAAAGAGAACCAGTAGTACTGTTGCAAAAGTTGAAAGCATTGAATAATAAATAATACATACTGTATAGAATAAAATATATACATTTTTCTTTTTTGGTGTTTATAAGAAAAGTTGTGAAGATGAAAGTACTGTACATTGTAAAAAAAAGATTTGAAGATTAAAAAAGCAGCAGAAAAGGAGACTGCGCTCGTCTGTTCTCTCCTGGATATCTCTGTTTATCCACCTCTCCCCCGCAGCTCCCAAATCCTCCGGCGATCACCCGGGACAACAGTCAGAAATACAATAAAGTTGGAGCGCAGAGAGAGAAGGGGGGTGTAAGACAAAATCACTTTAATGGGTAAAATAACATTTAAAACTTACAATTAGTAAAGCTGCATCGCCCATGGGGTTCCCAAGCCTGTCCTCACTAACACTGCCTCCCTCGGCAGTGTCCTACTGCGAGTCGCTGCCCTGCTACAACCCGGAAGTAGAAGTCCAATACAGGGCTCTCTCGCGAGATCACTACTCAGGAAGTGCTGGCTCTGGCTGGATAATAGAAATGAACCCCCGATAGGCTATAGGTACCACTCTCCAAGACCGAGTGTGTACCCTATATAGAGGGGTTGCATAGAATATAGGGTACACACTCGGTCTTGGAGAGTGGTACCTATAGCCTATCGGGGGTTCATTTCTATTATCCAGCCAGAGCCAGCACTTCCTGAGTAGTGATCTCGCGAGAGAGCCCTGTATTGGACTTCTACTTCCGGGTTGTAGCAGGGCAGCGACTCGCAGTAGGACACTGCCGAGGGAGGCAGTGTTAGTGAGGACAGGCTTGGGAACCCCATGGGCGATGCAGCTTTACTAATTGTAAGTTTTAAATGTTATTTTACCCATTAAAGTGATTTTGTCTAACACCCCCCTTCTCTCTCTGCGCTCCAACTTTATTGTAGATTAAAAAAGCAGCATACTGTACAGTATAAGGTTTTCTATAAAGCTCACAATTGTTCTATCAATAAAAATGGCACTGTCACTAAATGTTTGCCTACTTGGCAAACAATGCGCCAGCAACTTTTAAAAAAGCTATATTGGAGGTTCATCCAAATCCCTTCTTTTGTCTTTTTCCGCTTGATGTCAAAGTTTCTTTTCTGGGGAAAAACAAACAAATATGCTATTATTACCGATATTGCGCATGCGTCAAATCGTGTCATTTGGAATTAAAGCAGCCATTTAAGCAATATCCTACATCTGTGTCTGTAGGATGAGAACAAACTTCTGATTGGCTCTGACTCTTCAGCCCCACCCTCTCCCTACATTTTTAAGCTGCAGCGTCACGTACTTCGACTGCCAATCAAATCATTCTTCAAAGTGCACTCAACAGAGAAACATCCCATCAACTCACATACAGTATTGTAGAGTATTGGCCCCTCAACTCGCATACAGTATTGTATTGATGCACTGTAAAGTACGTAAAGTATTGTTTAAAGAATAATTTTGTTTCGACACACGCAAGCATGAACTGCATCTCTAAACTTACGGTAATACTGTCATGTACTGTACAGTACAGTATAGTGTAATACAGTGTAGTACATTACTGTACATTTACCTTCATTATAAACTTTGCCAAACGGGAGGTGATGACTCACTGCGACTCCTCAAGTCTGCATTATAGTTGACAGGTGACAGCTGACCTGGTACATTTGTAGTTGACAGCTGATGAAGCGGGAAATCATTTTGGTACTGGTAAATGCAAGCTTGCTGGTACCTGTACGCGAAATTATGATCAGGCTGGAAATTTTCCAGGTATTCAGGCGGGGACAGGTACAAAGGATTGCCATTCACCAGGTTATCACTGACGGTCGGACCGGCCGGTGCTGGTGCTGGTGCTGTTGCCGGCACATTGCTGTATTGGGATTGATGATTCTTATATGGGTTAAAACCGACCTTTCTTCTTTTGAAATTGCCATGATCAAACATACTATGAAATTCTGGCATGACACCCCAATACCCGCAAATCTCTACGGCAGGAGGGGAAATGTGAAAAAAACACTGATCGTTACTTAAGGTTTTTCTTATCACACGCTTCCACCCATGAACATCTGTTGAAAACTTGTAAAAATCGTAGTTTGAAATTAAATATTCATATATTTCAGATACAGGGGCCTATGCAGAGAGCAGCGAATTTTCGAAATTCGCAATTTTTTGGAGATAATCGCGCAGAAAACAGCAGAAAATGGAGATTTCCGAAAATCGCGCCAATTTTTCATTTCTATTTGTAAAACTCGCCTCGCGGCTGGCGAGAACCGCAATCTCGCCAGTTTAAAATATATCCGTATGCAGAGAGGCGCGAACGGCATCTAGCGGCTGTTCGCGCCAATAAAATGGCGCGATTGTCTCCGTTTTGCCTCGCCAAAAAAAACTGGCGCTCGCGGCCATTGCAAAGGGAAAAAAAAAGGCGCGAATTTGTTTTTACATGTTTCCGAAGCGCGCATCTCGCCAATTTAAACTCGCCAGACGCATCCATGTTAAACATAGCAGAATTCGCACTTTTCTGCATATGGAGATTAAAACTCTCCAAAAAAGCTCCTTTTTATGAAATTCGCCATTTTTAAAATTCGCTGCTCTCTGCATAGGCCCCTAAGTCGTCATTTTATCTGCTGCATCATTTTTTTCCGAATATATTAAAAATGCATAACTACAGTCAGGTTTTTTATACGCCTGTGGTGTAACTATAATGTCCACTCAGCTCAGCTATTGTGCGGGGAAAGAAAAAGGCACACATTGAGTATTTAAAGCTTTTTATTAAGAACGCCTATTTTGATACCGTCTTCAAAAAATCAAGGTCAATTCACAATGGGCCACTGTAAGTATGTACCAGTATAGACGTGGGTGCTATCTGTTTTAAACACCTGCACCCTTACATTGTAGCAAAATACTGTATACTCTAGCACTGTACCATGCACATTACAATTCAATACAATTCAATAAATGCATTAATTTCTGACACCTGGCGGATACGCAAAGAATAGCAACCAAATTATAATTCATTAACCTCTGCCACATGGTGGATATGCGAAGAATTGCATCCAAAGAAACAATATACCATTAAATTAAACAGATCAACCGTGTGTGGCTGCCCGGTGCCGGATTGCGCGAATGCGGCATGAATAGTGGTCAAAACGTGGAAATACTGAATGGAATACAGCGGTCAACATGAAAACTGATTTGAGATCCGTTCGAATAACGGCCGTCCCATCAGTACCTGTCCCGTTGGTGACATCTTCACCACAAAGAGTCTTGTTATTCTACATATATGGGTACCCTATTGTGGGTGTTTGCTGTACACATATATCTTGATTTCTCTGCTTGTAAATTACTCTTCCCTCACATTTTTGGGATTAGATTGTTAATCTGAATTCTAGATCAAATTAGCACAATTGGATCTTAGTAGTTGATATTTATTTATTTTGTTTAGTTTTCACATTTTTTACAGTGTTCTTATGCATTAACCATGTCCTTTTTTTCTCTGTGTATTTCTCCACATAACCCCTGTGCTGCCCTGGATGGACCTCGTTGGATTATACTGAGGGAAAACTGAGGGTAAGACTGCATACTACAGATGCAGTCTGTTCCTGCATTGTGGTGTGTTCACCGCCACCATGACCACACTCTGTGGTGACTGGGTTCCCTCCACACCGACTCTCTTAGCCTCAATGCATCATCACCAACCGATCGGGTAATCAGAATTGAAGTTGCATTTTCAGCCAATCAGCATGACGCATGACGAGCAAGGGTCCGGCGTCCGACGTCACAAGGAGGAAGTATTTCAGAGAGTTCTGTCTGTGCAGCGTTCCAGCACCTAGGGAGCAGGAGAAATAACTCAGGACACTCTCACCAGCATACTGCAGGATTGGTCTGTATAGCTACATTATCTCTAGCATTTCATACTGTTGCTGTTGGCCATTAGGCTCATTTGCTCTATGCGTAGCTTTCTGGACTGATTGCTGGATTTCTACAGGATTGCCTGAGGACTCTTGTTTGTCCTTTGGACTTGTGTTAACCCTTGTGAGGATACTTTATATACCATTGCCCCTATCTTTGGTGTTTTTTTGGAGTCTGGTACAGGGAATAGGGAAGTACCATTGGATACAACGCATCTTTTGGGAATGGGCCTGAAGAAGGGATTTAACACCACGAAATGTTGCCGCCCCCTTCCCCTGTACATTTTTTACAGTTTTTTACGTTTGTTCATACCCCATCCTATCCCTTTCCTCCCTCCTCCCTTGTTGTTGAATTGTGTTTTTCATTCACTTTGTGATTTGTCCATTAAACCTTTTGGTTCACTGCTCCCCTCTCTTTTCCTTTTTTTGTGATAGAATCCTCCTTGCAATCAATGATTGAAAACAATTAATGCGAGCTCAAAAAGGAGTATAGTTGGAGTCTTAGCTGCTTTCAAAGGAACCGAGTTCCAAAATAATCTAAAACAGACAAGGAAAGGAAATGAAAAAGAAAACACATACCCCATATTATAAATCAATATTAATGTATTTGAGAGTTAAAACATATAAACGGTACATTCCAAAACTCAGTGATGAATAGAATTCTGATAACATAACTACCTGTAGCCTTGTTTCCCCCCTCTCTGGAAACATGTTGCTGCTACTACTGATTTCTTGGTGCATGCAAACCTGTGAGGGTCCAGGAGAGCTAAGAAGTTTGCGATGGGGTGGGGACCAGGACAGCCTTACGGTGATCCTTATGTTCTTTCCATAGTGATACATCTCCTCCAGACACGTAGGCTACAGCAAGGCTGCAGGCAGTCCCTACCATGAAAGTTCTTTCTCTCCAATACCTATGGCTAATAGACTACAACTCAGCCAGGGTATATAAATGAGGTCTTTATTTGTAGCAACCACTACAGATGGTAAACAGCGTTGCATATAGCAGAGTAGGGGTCTCAGATCCCTGGATGGTGCTGGACAGCAGATAATGGTTGAGGCCTTGTGCCATGCACAGATCTTGCTCTCCCAGCCCCAGGAGGGGCTGAGCTCTTCTCTCTTCCCTGGGGGAAGGACGACTGACTGCAAAAGGGGAGGGCAAAGGGTCTGCACCAGGATTGGCTACAACACAGACCCCATGACACCACCCTTCTGGCCACTCAAGGAGGCTGTGTGAGGGGGGTAAATCCCACAGGATAGTCTGTCACTGCCTGTAGCTAATGGGACTTATGTGACAGGAGGGGCAGAAAGATAGCTGGACCAGCCATGGCTATACTCTCCCCATAGGTGAAATATCCCATGTCCTCGCTGGGATCCAATTTGGGCACCATCCAGTAACCGGAAGCCTGCAAAACATAACAGGTTACTGCAGATGAATAACATAACCATTACACAATTATACAGACAATTTCCCACATCACCCACTGAGTTACAGTGATGAAAAGTACATAACTATTCTTCCAAAGGGACGAAACAGGGATCCCTCACTTATAGTGTTTAGGATCGGGCTTTTGACCACCCTCCCATCGAACAACTTGGTCCAGATATAATACACCTTAGGAAGATCAGGGCACTGTCTAACCTCTGCTCTGTCTTTGAAAATACATGTGCCCACAAGCCATTCCTCCATTACAGAACAAACCTTGTCATCCTTAATAAATCTGTCCTCACTCATTTTGGTTTTAAGGTTCTCTATGACTACTAACCTCAACCACTCATGACGATGTTGATCTATCTCGTCCATAATGGGTTCAGGTACATACAGAAAGGTGTATCTGTGAGATTGACGGTACTATGGAAAATAGCTAGGTCAGCTCTGCTTAACCTTTGAATTTTATGGCCAGGAAATACCCAGTACTGAGCTCAATCTCCTGGTATAATCTGTAGGTGCCCTTGTGGATTCTCACTCCTAAATTTATCTCACCTATTCTCTTGCGAAGGGCTTCTGCTATTTCTTCCTTGGACAGTTGACCTTCCTCCTACCAGTGATGCACAATAGAACCATTTACCAGTAGCAGTCTCATTCTATTTAGAATAGGGGCATAATCCTTGAACATTTGGTCCCACCAATTAAGGGGTTCCCTGGACTCATGTGGACTACTGGACCCTGTGTCCATCTGGGAGGACACACCAGAAGTAGCAGATCTCTGGAATAGGGATGAGTCCCTAATTGACTTAAACGACCTGGGAGACCTATTCACAGGAATGCGGCTAGAAAAATGTATTTCACCCTCAGAATCAGATGACCACCCATCCTTCCCATCATGGTCCAAGTCCCCCAAGTCCATGGACATACCCGGAGACAATTTATCGCAAGGAAATTCGGTAAGCACAAAAGTAGCAGCATCAGGGGCAGAGATACTGGGGTTAGGAGCCAAGGATATTAGCCCAGGAAAATCCCATTTGTGTAGCAAAGGTTTGGCCTTCCCCTTACTCCCAGTGGATGGTGTTGGGCTAGGTGCAGGGTGTTGCGATGGACACCAACTTTTACCAACACATTTAAATTACTGGGTACTCGATTGAACTGTTCGATATAGAAATGTGATGGGTGCTCCAACAGTCCTGGAATCGTTATATATATTCATCAATCATATAAAAACAGTGAAGACTCAGATGATGGAGTGGGTAAACTACTGGGTGAGTGACTATAGCCACTGAAAATGTGAATCTCCTGAAGGCAACAGAAAAAATATGTATAACACACTTCGCTGTACCTCATTGGAAATACTGTAAGTATGATAAAGTCCAGCACTCACCCCAGTTTGTAGTAATGAGGATCCATATAACAGTATATCTTTGAAGATCTTACCCACTCCTAAAGCCCACTGGATTTCTGGGGGCGTGTCCAGCCGCTGATTAAGTTCCAAATGATCAAAAAAATGCAAAGAAATGCACAAAGGAGCGCACTGCCCAGGGACACAGGTGTATCAAAAGTAACATTTAGATTTATTGTCAGTCATACATGGCAAACAAGGGGGTGCGGACCCTCCAACGCATTTCACACAACAAGGTGCTTTATGAAGACATTTATCAAGGTGCTTAATCAATACATTTATATTTCTGGGTACTTGATTGAACAGAACAAGTTGCAAAATAAATCGTGATTTATTTCCTTGATAGACAAACACACGACATCTGCAGAATACACTTAAAACAACACTTACTGGGATAAGGGAACAAAATTAATTGTGCTTGGAACTAAATAAATTGTCCTTTGCTTGCAAATGCCAGAAATGCAAACTTGGTTTAAAGTGGCCAGATGGCAAGTTGCCGATATAGGGGTCTATGTAGTAAGCAGCGAAAAAATGAATTAGCCAGGTTTTGAATTCGCCATGTTTTTGGCGTGTTAAACTCGCTGTATGTTAGAAGGGCCTAATCCCTGGCGAATGAATGCGCCACCACCATTTGATAAAATGGTGAGTAACCTGTGGCGAGACGGCTGCCTGGTGAGAAGCTGCCGAGAAGCCGTCCCCTGCCGAGATGTGTTTGCAGCAGAGAGAGATCTGTTGCTCTCTCGGCGCAAACATCGGCCCATTAAAAATTATTTTAAATACAATTGTATTCATATTGTACATGTGCAGGGGGTCTCCGGAGCTGAACCGCATTGGTTTAAGGTCCGGGGACCCCCTGCTTCCCGAGATACAGGCACCTTTATGAGGTGCCGGTATCCCTCTAATTAAATGTCCCGATCACGTGACCACAGAATGTAAACAAAGCAGAGGGATACTGGCACCCCATAAAGGTGCCTGTATCTCGGGAAGCAGGGGGTCCCCGGACCTAAAACCAAAGCGGTTCAGCTCCGGAGACCCTCTGCACATCTACAGTATGAATAAAACACCCATATCAATAAACACTCATTCCTTACCTTTGCGGCTATGTGCTATTGTAACGAAGCAGCATGAATGTATTTTTAATAATATTGTACAGTGAGCAGGGGGTCCCCTGAGCTGAACCGCATTGCTTTGTGGACCAGGGACCCCCTGCTTCCCGAGTTACAGGCCCCGGTATGTGTCATTGGGTGCCAGTGTCGCCGCCATCTTTATAGTGTACCATACGCGACGTGCCCGCTATAAATATGGCGGCGACACTGTAACCGATGCCCCAAACCGGGGCCTATACCTCGGGAAGCAGGAGGTCTATGAGCCACAAATCAATGCAGTTCAGCTCAGGAGACCCCCTGCTTCCGCACAATACACTACCGGCACACTTTATTTGCCTGCGCCCCCTGCACGCGCGTCCAGGGCTCCCCGAGGGAGCCCTGGTGTCCCGCGATGTGGGGGACGGCGGCAGGGGGTTCCGGGGGACCCGGCGGACCCGGCAGCGGGAGAGAGAAAGCCCCGATCGGAGGGCGCTCCTCCGTGTCTTCGGCGCGCGCCCGGCACCCTCTGGCGCGCGCCAGGTTACTGCTGCGGCCGAGAACGGGCAAATGCTCAAATAAACTCGGCCGCAGCAGTATTAATACAATACATAAATGCTGCTTCATTACCATAGCGGATATCCCCTAAAGCAATGAAGGGGTTTAGGCAGAATAGCATGTTTATTGGAGACATTTGCCCCCAATAAACATTGCAATAAACAACATACACACCCTATGTATTTAAAAAACATAAACACAAATCAATACAATAAATACATATTGCACTCACCCATGTCCGGCTGACACGATGAAGGCCATCCTCATCTTCATCCTGGCCATGCCCCATCTGCTGCAGCAAAACAGAAACAAGAATAAAAACAGCCAATGTAATGTCCCCTAACCCTTTAATCACCATAGCGGTTATTAACCGCTACAGTCATTAAGGGGTTAACCCACCCTCACCCACCACTCGGGAGGCCTACATACCCTCCCCCACTAACCCCCAACCCCGTGAGGCCTAACCACCCTCACCCACTACCCACATGGGAGGCCTACCCACATACCCTTGGGGCCAATTCCCCCTCCCCCCACCCCCTCTAACCACAATTAAAACAATACACAGCCCCACAATACACATTATTCTATTTATTAAATACATTACCCACCCCCTGTGCCCCCCCCTAAATACATGATTTATCCTTTTACATACAGGGTTCATAACCCTGCCCCACGCGAGTCCCCGGCGGGCCTGGCGGGTCACCTGACAGACCTACAGGGTACCAGCAACTTGTTTCATACAGGTTCTGGAGGCCTGTTGGTGGGTCCCGCCAAGCGCCATGGCCCCCAGGTGGTCTCTGCGGGTCACCGTGGGCCACAATTGGGTCACCACGGTAGGCCCGCGGATGTCTGGGAGCCCCGGGTCAGACCCACAGGTGTCTGCAGGGCCTCGGGTGGTTCTCACGGGGGTCTGGGGACTCATGAGTGCTCACTACGGGTCCACGGTGCCCCCACAGATGTGGGGCCACCGGTTCTTCCCCGCAGGTGTCACCCGTGGACCACGCAGCCTGATACCCGTGGACCACGCAGCCTGATACCCGTGAGATACTCGAGGATACTGCAGGTGGTCTCCAGAGGTCTCACGCAGAACCAAGGAACAAACCCTGAATGTAAAATAAATAAACCTGACCTATACATTCAATACATACATCCCCCCCCACCCAAACACCTACAGTACAATAATGTGCCAAATATAATAGATTATTTTCCCATTATTAAACAAATAAAACATGCATAAATGAAAACATGATTTTTTAATCTTAAAACACCACATTGCATGTTTAAATAAATCCAGCAGCCATTGTAAATATAAACCAACAAAAATGCAGCTCCACAAATGTCTATGAAATGTCACACAATTGCATTGAGTGTGTACATGATGCAATTAATCTGTGCATCATGTAACACTATGCAAAATATATGTAACAATAAAATACAATATGAACAATGTCCCCTAACCAGCAATGCCATCATGACAATCAAATAGAAAATAAGCTACATCAATACAATTAGCATCAATCAATTAATCTATTTCCTCAAACTATTACAATGCAATACAAATCAATTATACAATTCCATATTCAATTCCTAAAGCCAAACCATTGCCAAAACAATTCTAATTTAAAGTAACCACCATCATTCTAATATAATTACCATAAAGAAGCCATTACAATTACCTGTAACTAAAAACAAATTACTTTAATCACAACAATTACAAAATAAAGCAGATAAATACATTAGCCATACATGAAAAGAACAAAAACATGTGCAAACCAATCAATTATTATCCCTGTATGTCTATCCATATAGATAGATATACATAAAATACAGGGGCAATAACACAGTATAAAAAACAATGCATTTGCATTCAAAATTCACATACAATACACCCATTCAGTGTCCGTGAATGTATGTATATACATAGATACATTAACGGGCATTAAATGGGACTTAAAAAATAAAAGCCATGAATGAAAAATAAAAAAAACCTGTAAAAGTAAAAATAATAAACTTTTCTTTTGTTTACTCACCATTAGATGCCCACTCACCGAAATCCAGGCGACCCGGAAGCACAGGAACCAATCCACAGGTAAACCATAAAATAATAAACCATAACAAATCCACGTCTGTGTCTTTTTCTTTTATTTGTAATCCTTCCCGTCTGTCTTGGGGTCTTCTTTTCTTCTTTGGGGTCTTTTGGGGTCTTCTCCAGCTTCTTCCGTCTTCTTCCGTCTTCTTACGCCACGCCCTTCTTCTCTTCTTAGGAGGGGAGATGTTCCCTCCTCGGCGACTAGCTTCAAAATGAGGCGACATAGGCTTTTATAGGCCTATGATGTCACATTTTGCTCAAATGTGTCCCACGGTCCTGATTGGGCCTTGGGAAACATGATTTGGCCGGACAAAAAAAAATTGATGACGTCATTTAAAGGCAATGAAAGCACAGCCAATCAGAATGGCTGTGCTTCAATTGCCTTTAAGATGACGTCATGAAAACAAACATGGCCGCCCTCACATGGTACGGTAGCCAATCAGAGCGTGGGAACTACATCCCAACTCTGATTGGCTCTAGTACCATGTGACAGGCTTTCAATGACGTCACATCCGTTCTCCCCCAAACCTCTGTCACATGGTCTACTAGAGCCAATCAGAGTAGGGCCGTAGTGAGTACTCGTGAGTCCCCAGACCCCCGTGAGAACCACCCGAGGCCCCGCAGACACCTGTGGGTCTGACCCGGGGCTCCCAGACATCTGCGGGCCTACCGTGGGGTCCCAATTGTGGCCCACGGTGACCCGCGGAGACCATCTGTGGGCCATGGCGCTTGGCGGGACCCACCAACAGGCCTCCAGAACCTGTATGAAACAAGTTTCTGGTACCCTGTAGGTCTGTCAGGTGACACGCCAGGCCCGCCGGGGACTCGCGTGGGGCAGGGGTATGAACCCTGTATGTAAAAGGATAAATCATGTATTTAGGGGGGGCACAGGGGGTGGGTAATGTATTTAATAAATAGAATAATGTTTATTGTGGGGCTGTGTATTGTTTTAATTGTGGTTACTGGGGGTGTGGGGAGGGGGTATTGGCCCCAAGGGTATGTGGGTAGGCCTCCCTTGTGGGTAGTGGGTGAGGGCGGTTAGGCCTCACGCGGTGGCGGGTTAGTGGGGGAGGGTATGTAGGCCTCCCGAGTGGTGGGTGAGGGTGGGTTAACCCCTTAATGACTGTAGCGGTTAATAACCGCTATGGTGATTAAGGGGTTAGGGGACATTACATTGGCTGTTTTTATTCTTGTTTCTGTTTTGCTGCAGCGGATGGGGCATGGCCAGGATGAAGATGAGGATGGACTTCATCGTGTCAGCCGGATATGGGTGAGTGCTATATGTATTTAATGTATTTATTGTTCTTCATGTATTTAAAATGGGAACATTCACTATTATCCATTTGTGGATAATAGTAATTGTGCCCATTACTATACTGTATGTGCATATATGTGAATGTTAGGGGGGTATAGGGGTTGTTGGGGTAATATATATTCATTTTTATATATATATATATATATATATATATATATATATATATATATATATATATATATATATATATATATATATTTATGTGTATTTAGTGTGGGGCTGTTGTGTGTGTTTTCTTTGTATTGTGGGTAGCGGGGGTGGGTGAAGGGGGTATTTGGGCTTGCGGGTGGGTAGCGGGAGGGCTTAACCCCTACATGACCGTGCGGTATTAACCGCGACGGTCGTGAAGGGGTTAAGTGAACCCGCAACCTCCCCCCCCCCGCAAGCCCTAAACAAACAACAAGGGCCAAATACTGCTGCGGCCGAGTTTATTCGAGCATTTGCCCGTTCTCGGCCGCAGCAGTAGCCTGGCGCGCGCCGGAGGGTGACGGGCGCGCGCCGAAGCAGCGGAAGAGCGCCCTCCGATCGGGGCGCTCTCCCTCCCGCTGCCGGGTCCGCCGGGTCCCCCGGAACCCCCTGCCGCCGTCCCCCACATCGCGGGACACCAGGGCTCCCTCGGGGAGCCCTGGACGTGCGTGCAGGGGGCGCACGCTCCCGATGATGCGTGACCGCGCATCGGTGATGCGCGGCACGCCGAGGGGCGGCCACTAGCAAGCCGGGAAATCTCCCGGCTTGCGGATCTGGCCGCAGTGCAATAAACTGTGTCGCCAGTGTACCCCCTTCACCGACCCCTGCTACCCACAATAAACCTGGCACGGCGGCTTAACCCCTTCATTGCCTTCGCGGTTAGCTGCTAAGGTAATGAAGTGGTCTGTACATGCATTTTTCATGCCTCGGATGCATGCCGGGGGGGTCCGGTTCTGGTATTAATGGTATCAGCTCAGGAGACCCCCGGCATCAATCACAGCCAGGAAAAAGGCCTGAATTTTTTCTAAGTGCCGATCCGCCGCTCATCAGCAGCCTCTCACCATCAACTTGCCTACTTTTTGTGGCGTGCTGGATTTGGCAAAAAAACACCATTCTAGAGTGGCGAATAGCGGCAAAAAGCGCAAAAGTGCCTTTTCGCCTCGCCGATGGCGGAAAAAAAAACCGCCAAACACATTGGCGTTTTTTTTTATTTTCGCCACGTTTTCGCCCCTTACTGAATAGGATAGGCATTTTTGGCGTGAAATGGGCGAGAAGTGCCTTTCCGCTGCTTACTGCATGAGGCCCATAATATCTCAGCCACTTCAAGAAATTTCGTTAAAATTTGTTAGAATTTGTTCCAGTCACCAGGGTTAACGAATTCCGAAGTTTGGGGCAAATCCTTGGTTACGCTGTTATTAACCCCTTCTCTCCTGGACCGGTTGCCGCTGTCCTGGAACAAAGTCTTGCATCTTTACATCATGGATCAAAATTCAGGAATCACACTGGGGATACCTCAGGTGCCACGGTTATAGACTGGCCAAGGCTATCCTTAACATGTGGATCCAATCCCCTCATGGGAACAATTTAACCCACCAATAGCTATGTTGCCCACAGTTCATAAGACCGGGCAAAAAGGCTGTCCGGTGTGCAGAGCACCTGGGTCAGGTTGACACCCATGCCACTTAGCATACCTGGGATACACCCATACCTTGGCACCGCTGAGTCTGATTTTTGACCCAGAGGTGTCAATAACCTGGCATCTGTTATACCTCAGAATGCCGGCCGTGTATACATTATGGGTCTCTGGGTCTTTTCATCCCTGACACTCCTTTAGACTGAGGGGTGCTAAATCAGGTAGACCCTTTGAAACTCGGGCATGAAAATACTAACCAGCTCATTCACCCATATCACATCTGTATGCCTGAGGCACTTTAAACTTTTGCCACACTTTTCCAACCAGGGCTAGCGTTGGGCTCTCCTTTGCCATCATGTGTAGGTTAGAGGGTATAGCAAGCAATGCGTTTTGACTTTTAACATAGCAAGCAGGGAAAGGCTTGCAAATGGGGAAATAAAATGTTTGGGACAGGGCAAACACATTAATGCATAGCAAATCAGATTAACCCCTTCCTTCCCACTAAAGGTCAGGATTAATCAGCTGGGTATAACCTTTGTTTAACCCCTGATTAATCCTCCCCCCGTCACACAGGGGCTGATGACAGTACTGGTGATGAGGCAGGGACAACTGGGGCCAATGAGTTGGGCCTAGTAATGTCCATGACCAGTCCAGGGAAAGTAACTTTAAGTCGGCCACGACCTCTAGGGGATGGTACAGGAATTTTGTGAAAAGATCCACAAAGACTCATTCCCCGGTTTGGGGTCTGTAGTGGAGCAGGGTCAGAAGAGCACCGTCAGGCATTTGCTCCAGTGAGTAGCAATTGAGGTTCCTCAACCGAGGTGGCGGCCATATTTGTGATGTCATCGGTAAGGGCCAAGCTCACGGGAGTCTCAGGCAGGCCCATGCTCAGCGCCGGCAGTTACGTCACTACCAGTTGCACCGGAAATGCCTCACCCCATGGTATGGAAAACATGGCTCAGCCTGTTCCTCCTCCAGCTTGGCTGCAGCGGACTCCTGTCGGGCAGAAGAAGATGTTATCTCACCCAATTGAAGGTAGGAGATGTCATTGGACTTGGTCTTGTCCTCAGCGGTTTAGTCTTGGGCAGCTCTGATGTCCTCCTCTGGCACGGGACTCTTATGGACCTCCGTAGCACCATGGCCTTCAAGATAGACATCGTTGTCTCTGGACTCAGCCGCGGGACACAGGTAGGTGCTAATTTTCCCACCACAGGCTTTTCTTGACTGACTTCTCTGTCAGAAGAAGACGATGGCAAGGACACATCTTCCGAGCCACGATGCAAGGGCGTCAGCCACCCCCTGTCAGTAATCGGCATTAAGCATGTCTGCTCCGGCACTACCAGAGGAGACGCACCCAATACCCCCGGGGCAGTTGACTCACCTGCCAGACAAGCTGACATTGGTTCCAGTCCTGGAACCGTTGGCGTCGGTACCGCTGGGGTCATCTCGGCTACAGGAACATTGGGGCCTGGTTGAGCTGGTACTTGGTTACCTAGACCTACAGGAGGCCCAGCAAGGTAAATGTTGCTGCGGGCCACTTCCCAGGACAGTAGAGCCTACTCGGAGGCTTCCAGGAATAGGGGCGTAGTGTGTAACGCAGGGGCCACACCAGATGGCATAGCGGTCCGATCGTTTGGTTGAGTTACCGCTGCAGGTGGCAGTGAGTTGACGGGCCATATGTACTGGGTTCCACAATTTTGGCATCGCACCGTCATACTGAAATCTTCCGCAGGTAGTCTGCAGTGAGGGTACACACATCTGAGGAATTGTCGCCCATAAACTGTAGCCACCAGGAAGCCTCCTGGCAAAGAATAGTTCATGAGATCTAACTCTGACATGACCTTTTGCTCAGAGTGATGAGGTAGGTAAGGCAGAAAGGCAGCGGATTAGCAGCAGCTCTTCACTCTTCTACAGCTCTGCAGAACTGGATCTCCTCCCATGGGTGTGGCAAGCTCCTCCCATGGTTGAAACAAAGTCCCATGTTGGTACAAGGCATTTGCTCCTCCCCTAGGTGAAACACAAAGTATGGGTAGGACGGACCAAGCAGTGTCCAGCCTCCGGATGAGCCAGTCACGAGGGGTGTGGCTACATTTTGCAGCCGATATGGTTTCAACTTTTACAAAACTTTGCAAAAAGGGTTATTTGCTTCTTTTGCAACCCACGCAGTTATGTGATTTAGGCGGGAACGCTATCTTGAATATACGGCACTTGCTGGGTTCTGGTAACGGAGTGCTCACCACAAACAAAGCGTGACCACGAGGCAGAGGTGGGGATTTAATATAACACCAACCCACAGCCGCATTGTGTGTCTGGAGTGTAGATTGTTCGAGGTAGCCGGGTAGGGGTAGAAGAGATCTGGGTCGTCAGTAATACTTGCCGAGGTCGGTGTAGGAGAGTAGCGGATCGTAGGAGGTACTTAGCCGTGGTCTGGATTGGAGAGAGACGGATCGTCGTGGTACTTTGCCAAGTTCAGTATTGGAGAGGTGCGGATGGTCGAACGGAGCCGAGGTCATGAGAACAGAAGAGCGGAGTCCAGAAGAGTAGCCAAGGTCAGGAACAGGGAACAAGGAGCAGGACAAAACTGTGGAGGCAAGACAGCAGTGAACACTTCGCTAGAAGGAAGGTTAATGCTCAGCCAAATTGCCAGTGTGGCAGCTGAGCATATAAAGGGAGATTGTCTAATGAGGTTGGAGCATACTCAGGAGTATGCCTCACTGTGGTTGGCTGGAGAGATAGCACAGGTGTATACACAGGTAGACAAATCAGCAACAGGTGTAGTAAAGGCAGAGGAGCAAGAAAGGTTCTGCGCATGTGTCGCGCATAGCGGGTGCGCACTGTGTGACGGTGGCATCACCGCGCAAGTGGAGCCTGGAGGCGGGGCCAGCGGGGATGGCATTTAGTGCAGAGTGTGGTCTGCACGCATCCCTAGATGCTGGTATTCGCCGGCAGGTGAGATGTGCTGCAGGAGGCAGGAGAAGCAGAACACCCGGTCATGGGTTGGGGTAGGAGAGGATCACGGAACCTTACAGAACTCGATTTTGAGTGCACAGCAACAGAACTAGAAAACAATTACACAGGATCCCCGGTGATACATCAGGGACCCGTTTTTTTAACTCTTTTTGGACCTGTAGAAAATTCTACAGCCTTTAAGGTGCACAAGGTCCCTTACGGTACGTTGTAAGAGGCCCATCCCTTGTAGAACAGAGATGGGTTTCACACTTCATGGACAATTTTCCCACAGGGTGCGCCCCCAGTAGCACAGTTTGTTGTGTGCTACTGTGGGTAAATGTTCCTCACGGTACACTGTAAGGGCCAATGTACGTCGTGCACAGGTACCCTGGGGTCCTCACGGTATGTGGTAAAGGTTTTCCTGTCCCTTTCTTTTATCCTTGATGAAGGGTAAAACACACTCTGGGGTGTTCCCCAGCAAAGTCTGTCCATGGTAAGGGTCTAGGCAGCCCCATCCCTGGTGTTGCCTCAGGGAGAGGCTCCCCCCTTACTTTATGCGGAATGGAAGCTCAGGGTACCTGCCTCTTTAACTGTTGCTGGCAGAAAAGTCTCTCTGAAAGCCTTTCCTTATCTCAGCAGCGCCTCCAATTGTAGCCCTGTCCCCCCCCCCCCCTCTCTGGAAACATGTTGCTGCTACTACTGATGTCTTGGTGCGTGCATACCAGTGAGGGTCCAGGAGAGCTGAGATATCTGCCATGGTGTGGGTACCAGGACAGGCTTATAGTGATCCTTATGTTCTTTCCATGGTGATAAAGCTCCTCCAGACATGGCAAGCTACAGGCAGTCCCTACCATGACAGTCTTTTCTCTCCAATACCTATGGGTAATAGACTGAAACTCAGCCAGGAGTATATAAATTAGGTCTTTAATTATAGTAATCACTGCAAATGATAAACAGAGCTGCATATAGTAGAGTAGGGGTCTCAGATCCCTGGATGGTGCTGTCCAGCAATTATTGGTTGAGGCCTTGTACCATTATAGATCTGGCTCCCTCAGCCCCAGGAGGGGCTGAGCTCCTCGCTCTTCCTTGGGGGAAGGATGACTGACTCACACTACAATTTGGAAAGCCTCCTCCCTGCTGCAAAATGGGAGGGCACAGGGTCTGCACCAGGATTGGCTGTAACACAGACCCCACGACACCACCTCTCTGGCCACACAGGGAGGCTGCGTGAGGGGGTAAACCCTACAGGATAGCCTGTCACTGCGTGTAGCTACAGGGACTTACATGACAGGAGGGGCAGAAAGATAGCTGGACCAGCCATGACTATATACCACACTGGGACTAACTACAAAACAGTTTAATGAATTGCACAAAAAGATATACGTCCAGAACAATTAGAATGCTCTCCAAAGTAAATGTTAAAGTCACTTGGAGGAAAATACTGCCAGGGGCCACTTTACAAAACAGTCACCGTACGGGGATTAACCTCCTAAAATCAAATCTGTCTGAGGGTACTGTTGGGATCTCTGCACATGACAGACTTGCACAAAATAGCAAACTGCTACTTACATTGCATCCAGTATTTATCTGGTAAGAAGAGACTGTCGCTGACTTTGAAAGGTTTCCACTTTTATACGGTTGTTGAATAAAATCAAACACATCCATCCATAATGTCTAACCAACACAATAAATATTAAAGGTCAGCTGGAAGAAGCTGTTTATCAGCCCAGGGTGATTAGTGGCCCGAGTCTCTCACTCACAGAGAAACGTTCAACCTCTCATGTCCTCTGTTTGAATTAGCAAAGATTGGTGATAGTCAAAGCGGATGTAAAGCAATTAAAAAAAGAGGTCACCAGCAGGATTAAAGCCTCTCAAAGTTTGCAAAGGAGTGCAGTGCCATAAACCCAACGCGTTTCATTGCGTCTTGGCAACTTCCTTAAGGGGTTATAAAATGCCATCCACAAACAAAACACTTTTGCCTCACTGGCACTCAAGGGGGTAATGAACCCATTTATTTCCCAAGTAAATGTTTTGAACATTTAGAACTGTGTTTTTTATGATGGACTTTTAGCTTAACTTAGTTGTGAGCTACAGCTCTTTTAGCCATCTTTGGTTAGAGGCTGGAACCTATTTCTAGAGGGGGGGATAGATGGTTTAAAAGTTTGTCAGGAGGATCATGATGGGGTTAGGCCCACCCACATGGAAATGGTAAGGGTTAAGCCATTGTATGCCTTAGCAGTTATGCCTTAGTAGCTTGATGAGCATCCCAGGAGTAGTGATGAAATGTCTGTTTGCATCCACCTGGTACTGTAGCAAATCAGGCAAACAAGACATTCAATAACATTTTTCAACCACACCATTATTGCTCCAATTATTGAATATGGCTTGTATGCCAGATTTAAATTGTGTCACATTGCATGCCATTTATACTCAGATTTGCTTTGGCAATATCAAAGTTTATTTAAAAATAGGCTTCACGGAGAGAAATGGCTGCTTCTAAACACTTTGCTCATAAAAGTCTCAAATTGCAATGAATAAGCACAAGTCTTTTCTGGAACCTGCTGTTCTTTGCAGCCGAGATACATTTTTATCCTATATTGTCTTGGTCTGAATGAATGGGCCATCTTGACAAGTTAAAGAAAAGTAACCTTCGTCTATTTCCTAGAATATCTCATTTAATGAGTGAACCCAGAATCATTTTGCTGCCTGGACACTGTAATTGGGAAACAGCAAGACTTCTTCCCCTGCTAGGAAAATGAAAGACCATTCAAGATTACCAGATACATGTGCCTTTTTTCATTTTGCAAGGTCACAAGTCAGCTGATTATAACACAGCAGCAGTTGAAAAGCAATAGTGCATTTCTACCTAAACACACTTTGACACTAAAGCCATCTCATTGAAATGTTGAAATATTCTATCCATTGGTTCTACTCATTATTTTATTGGCTTAATTTGCCACTATATGTTTGTGAAGCAGGAAGTTGGAAGATTAAGAAGGTATTATTTTTCAAATTAAAGTCATTTTTGCTTGTGTAATTAAGTTAATTCAAAATTCTAGTCTACCTATTGCAATACCCAAACAAATATGCAGATACAAAAGATAATACTTCACTTAAAGACTTAAAAAAAAATAGGTGGAAGACTGAATATAGTAATAGCGATACCGCTTTATTGAGCGGTAGGTGAGATGAATGCTGATGTCCACAGAGACATAAAAGAACAATTTAACCTCTCCAGCAGTTCCTTTGGTGATGAAAGGTTTTTCTCAAGCAATATCTAAAGGGATAAATAAATCAACAGAATCATTGTACACAGACAATACAAAAAATAGAAAAAAATAGGTGGGAAAACCAATGCAGGGGAATTACGCTACTAAAGAGGTTATTAAAAAAAGCACTCTATTTCTTCAGGGCCAAATAACCCAATCACTTTAATTGCCTGAAAGTAGAAAAGTAAGTGTGGCATGGGTGAATTGTCAGTAACTAGCCAGCAAGTGTTACTATCACAGCTCTGAAGATTATGGTGTCAACCTGTCATATTTTAATAACGTTACAGCATTATTATCTGCCTTGTATTGTATATTCTGCAGCACAAATAAAAATATATCCCTATCAATAAGATACGCTAAAGGCATAATCCTCAATCCACACTATTTTAAAAGAATGATAAAGGTTAAATAGAGAAACCGCAATATGCAAAATGACCTTGCCATTAGTGTATATCATGAGAGCAAGCTGTGAACAGCAAAGCTTTAAATAAGTTTGTAGTGTGGCACTGAGAGTCTAGGTACAGATGCAGTGGCCATTATCCGATCATTTCACGGGTTGCATTCCTTTGCACACCCCATGTTGGCTCAAGATTTCTTGAAAATTTCCCGCGTTAAGACGCGAGTTTAGTAGTGTTTTGATCGAGTACAGAAAATTGCATTTTAACGTTGTCTGCAATACCGTCGAAACTTAAGTGGGCGATCGTGAATTGTTGTCTTAAAAAATGTAATTGCAATTCAATCTGTCTTTTATTCCCGTACAGAACTTCAAGTGTGTGTGTGTAATTGAAATTTGAAGATTAAAAATATGAGTTCATACAGTATACAGTACAGTACATGGGAAAGAAGTTCTTTCTGAGGCTCCTTAGCTTTTAGCCATACAAAAATTCTCAAACTGTAGAAGATTTAAAATATGAACACACACAATTTAAAGTATTTTTAACAAATTAAATGTTTTATTTGTACAGGATAATAAAGTTAAAAAAAATAATACAAAAATACAACTTCGCTCTCCTTCTGAATGTAAAATATATAATCCGCACATGTGTTTATGTTAAATTGGAATTTTGTTTAAACACATATACGTGTCACCACATTTCTGCGCATGCGTGTATGTCAAATTGGAACCTTGTTGAAATGCATATGCCTGTCATCAAATTTTTGTGAATACGTATGTCAAATTGTCAATTGTATCTTTTGTACAGCAGTACTGCTCTTTGTGTATCTATAGTACAATACTGTACTGTATATAGTAAAAACACAGTTTATTTGCTACAGTATACTGTAGTTATACAGTGTAGTATAATGTACAGTATCTCAATAAGACATTTTTATATATTTAAATGCATTTAGAATTTTACATTACAGTATCCACTGGATTTTAAAGATTTTTATAGTGTACTGTATGTCAAAGATTAACAGTATTTCGAAATACTATATTTAAACTACTGTACAGCAATACTTTTTTATAGTTCAATTTAAGCACTTAAAGTAACTTAATTTCAAGATTGATATACTATAAACGGTACTGCACTGTATGTCAGATATTTATATATTTAAATGCCTTTATAACTTTATGTACAGTTCAGTGTAGTACTATATCTGTACTACTTTAAGAGTGTAAACAGTAAAACATGGACACACAAAAAAATATGTAAAGAATGAAAATTTTTATTTTTATGGATAACAAAGGAAAAATACATAATACAAAAATACGTCGGCTCTTCTTTCAAATGTACAATCTTGTATTTTTCTTCTTCTCAATGGATGGTGCTTCTTGGACATCTTGGTCTGTAAAGAAAGAGTCCGTACATTATTCAATCCAGGTTTTTAGGGTGTTTGGGGAGAAAGGGCATGACATGGGGAACAGTACTGTACATTATGACTACAGTGCCTTGTATCTTCTGTTTTGTCGGGGGGCGGAGGTGGAGGAGACAAAGCATGCATGACATGGGCTACTGCACTTTACACTAGGAATAGAGGATTTAAAGTACCTTAGATTTTTGGGTGCTTGGGGGGAATGGGCATGACATGGGGAACAGTACATTATGACTACAGTGCCTTGTATCTTCTGCTTTTGGGGGGGTTGTATGAGACAAAGCATGCATGACATGGGCTACAGGCCTTTATAAAAGGACAAGAGGTTTACAGTACCTTAGGTTTTGGGGGGTTTGGGGGGAAGGGACATGGCATGCATGGATTTGAGCACTGTGTGTGTCTTACCTTGCAGTATTGCTGCACCAAAGGGGGTGGGGGGGGGGGTTCCAACACGTTGTCTTTGCCCAACTCCAGACATGCAAAAAAGAAAATAAGCATTAAACAATTAAATAATTTTAAAAAATCAACAAGTTTTTTTTTAGATTAAAAAGATTGGCGGCGCATCTTTATTTGTTAATAAATTTATAACTAGTAGTCATCAAACAAGTCAATTGATCTCCAGGGAAGGGCCCTTGAATGCCTCAAAAGGCTATTGATGCTGTCTCTCACGGTTTTCATAAGAAGACTGGTAGCTTTAAATTTGCACTTCACTTCCTCCATAATTGTTCTCCTTAAATTTGCAGGAAGACCCTTCTTGTATGTATTGCCTTTATAATTGACATTTTGGGTCTATTTGCTGTACAGCACAAACTGATGTTGTGTTTAAAGATGACCTGGGCATATTTCTGAGGTAGACCAGCAGATCTCATCTTGTATTTCTCCGTGATGCTCTGAGGCAGGTCTCTCAGGGTGATGTCTTGGAGCTGTACAGTCCTACTTTCTGGAGCGGGTGTGGCAGAAGGCGGGGGTAGATGGTCAGGGAGTATGCTTTCCTCCTGTCGTGGCCTAGCGCTTACCGGGGTTGTCATTTCCTCCAACAGAAGGGTATACATGTATTCCCCTTAACCTAGGGACCCCTCATAGTTACAGGGACACTTTCATCCCTTTGCCTCATTTACCTTCCTGAGCTATGCTGAAGCAGGAAACCCTAGCGGTGAGTCGCGCAAGTGTTTTCAAGGGGAGATATTGCCGGGACAATGTGTCTACATGTATCTGAGAATCACGCAACTCCGGACCCTGCCTACCTAAGCTCATTCTGACAACAATCTCTCAGCAAAGCCCCCCTTGAATCTCAAGCTCTTCAATCCCTGCTCGCTGATGCCTGGAAAGGTAAAAACACAGAAATTCTTTATCAAGGCAAATGACAGGTTATGCATATAACGTTACTGCGCTCAAGAGCTGACTCTCTTGAACCAATATACTCAGATCAGAGGAAACCAAAACAGGGCTTGACCTTTATTAAGAGCCTGGTTACCCCCTCACCGTCACAACATTTCCTACTAAATCATGACTCTAACTCTGCTTTACCAACAGCTTGTGCTGACATACTGTAGGGGCCTATGCTGTAAGCTTTCATAAGCCACTTATTGCACACTTATCGCCCAACATGCCTACTGCTATTCAGTAAGCATCGATAAGTGAATAATAAATTACTGAATCGCCGAAAAAAAAATTAGTAAAAAATAAAATTGCAGAGCTTTTTGGAATGTTCATAAACTTGTGCAATTCTTGTAGCCGCGAATAGGATATAGAGGCCTATCGGGGCTCTAGAATGGCGATTTTCTCCCCAAATCCAAATGCCAGGAAAGGTTGTCGGGAATTGGTGAGAAGCTGCGACAAATAGTGAATCGAGACTTAGAAAAAAAAAGTGCATTTTTCCTGCATCAGATTTATGCCAGGGGTCTCCGGAGCTGATACCCATTAATATTAGCACCGCAGACCGCCGGCATGAATCAGATGCATGAAAAATGCATTTACAGGCAACTTCATTACCTTAGCGGCTAGCCGCTAAGGCAATGAAAAGGTTAAACACCAGTGCCATGCTTATTGTGGGTAGCGGCTGTGGGTGAAGGTGGTATTTGGCTCTTGGTGGGTGTTTAGGTAGGGGGGTTGCTGGTGGAGTTAACCCCTTATTTACCTTAGCGGTAAATTCTGTTAAGTAATGAAGGGGTTAACCCCTCCCGCTACCCACATGGTAGGCCTAAACACCCATCCTTGGGCTACTACCCCCTTCACCCACCACCGCTTCCCACAATAAAAAAAATACTCACAACAGGCCCACTACCCACCTCCTAGGCCCCCAATAAACCATTGCAAAAGCTAATAAAAACCAAGACACAACCCACCCACCCCCTGTGCCAACACATAAAACCATTCTTTATTATTTTACACACAGGATTAATACCACAGGCCAGCGGGGCTCCCTGGGTGGTCCCCATGGGTGTCCGCTGGGGGCCATCAGGTGGTCCCTGCTACGCTCCGTGGGCCCCCAGGGTGTTCCCTGGTTCGTCCCCACATGCAGTACAGTAATGGGCAAAATAACTATTATATAGATATGATTAATAGATTATTTGCCCATTATTAAACACAACATTAGCCAGTAAGCATAAATAAAGTAAATAAAAGCCATTCTACTTACCCCTGCCAATGTGAATGGCATCCTCATCAGCATACTGCAGGGTCATGTCTTCTGTTGCCAGAAAGCATACATAATAAATACAATCTAATGGCCTTAACCCGTTAATCACCTTAGCGGTTAATAACTGCTATAGTAATTAAGGGGTTAACAGCCCTTCCCCCCTACGAACCCAGAAGGCCTAGCCACCCACACCAGACCCGGAGGTTCCACTGTGTACCCCGGGGGGTATCCATGGGTATCTGGGGGCCCTCAGGTGATCCCTTCTAGGCACCGTTGGCCTCCAGGTGGTCCCACTGGGCTCCAAATGGGGTCCACGGGTGGCCCTGCAGGTATCTGGGGGTCCCCGGGTCATCCCCACATGTGTCTGGGGGCCCTTGGCTGGTTCCCAAAGGAGTCTGGGGGCCTTAGAGTGGTCCCCTTAGGCATCTGAGGTCCTCAGGTTGTACCCATGGGCATCCAGGTGTCCTCGGGTGGTCCCCGTGGGTCCCCGCTTGCCTGCGGTACCAATCCTGTATGTAAAAGAACAAAACCATGGCCTTCGTTTCAATAAATATACCTCCCCCCCCCCAAACACATACAGTACAGTAATGGGCAAAATAACTATTATCCAGATGTGGATAATAGATTATATGCCCATTATAAAACACAATATTAGCCACCCAGCATAAATAAAGTAAATAAAAAACGTTCTACTTACCCCTGGCAATGTGAAGGGCATCCTCGTCAGCTTACCATGTCCTCTGATGTCAGTAAGAATACATAATACATAATAAATATAATCTAATGGCCTCTAGCCCCTTAAACCTTAGCGGTTAATGACCACTATATTAATTAAGGGGTTAAACCACCCTGCCCAGCTACCCACCCATGAGGCCAAACCACCCACCCCAGACCAATTATACTCACCCTTCACCTATTCATTGGTACAGTGGGTACATCATGCTCATATAATATGGGCATCATTTCCCATTATAGCAAAAAATGATGAAGGAATAAAAAACAGGCCCAAATAAAACACAAACATTGCCAAATAAAACACAGCACATAGCCAACTAAAAACATTACAAATGGCAATAAAACAATTGAATGGCACAGTGGGTACAATATAAATAACATAAATTCAATATTTTTGTCTACCTTTAGATGTTTTCACCCTCCGATTCCCGTGGTTACCGCATACTCTCGAACCACAGGTAAAAAGAATCCAAAGTCCTTTTTTTCTTTCTTTATTTTCTTCTGTCATTTTTAATCCATTTTCGTCACTTTCGGATCTTCTGGGGTCTTCTGGGGTCTTCATCTGTATCTTCTTCTTCATCTGTATCTTCCGCAGGCATGCCCTTGTCCTCCTATTGGAAGAGGAGGTCCTTCCTCCTCGGCTTCTTGCCGTAAAAAAAGGCTGCATAGGCTTTTATGGGCCTATGACGTCTCATTTTCGGCAAATGGTTCCCATGGCTCTGATTGGTTAGAGAAAACAATTTTTTTTGGTGACGTTATTTAAAAGAAATTAAGCAAGCTAATCAGAATGGCTGTGTTCATTTCCCTTTAATATGACATCACTAAATCCAAGATGGCCAGCATCACATGGTATTTCAGCCATTAATATTGTGGGAATAGCCCCAATCTGATTGGCTGAAGTACCATGTGATGCCGGTCATTTTGGAATTAGTGACGTCATGTTAAGGTGAAAGGAAGCACAGCCATTCTGATTGGCTGGCTTCAGTCCCTTTCATGACATCACATTAAAAATTGTTGTTGTAGATCATGTGACTCCCTTTGGATGACTTCACATCCTTTCCCCAAAAAACTCTGCACATGCTCTGTCAAACTCTTTCACATTAGTGTTTGTACAGATGCAGCGGCTGTTATTGGAATAACTTCATGTGTTGTATACCTTGGAATACCCATGTCATGGCGCGTGATTTCTTCCAACCTTACCACCTTAAAACGCGAGTGCAGGCAAGTGCAGAAAATGGCATTTTAGTGTTCTGGTTTTTAAACACCTGAGATTGACACAGTAGCATAGTAGCACAGTACTGTACACATTACAATTCATTCATTTCATTGCACACAAAGAAACAGAATCCATGAAATTCAAACAAAGCAACCGCGATAAACACGGGTGGCTGGTGTGATTGGCCGCATTAATGCTGTGTGGAATACAGCAGAGCACACGAATACAGCAGAGCACACGAAAACGGCTCAGTGATTTGTTCGAATAACGTCCGCTGCATCTGTATTTAGTATGCTGGCATTTTTGCTGGTGTTTTAAATTGTTTATTTCTGGCTTTTGATCAGTATTTTCTTTTTAATGTTGGATTATTTTGTGACTTTTGTTTTAGAATAATACAGCTTATTTAGATATTTATTTTATTTATTCATTGTTTGGTTTTGATGTTTTAATTGTTTATTCTGGTCTTTATTTTGGATTAGATTAATTGTTTCGTGTTAATTTTGTTGTGTTTACTTCTTAATTTGTTTATGGTTTGTAATGCATAGGAGATTGTTTGTAATTGTTTTTTTTTTTAAGTTAAATCATGCTCGTAGTATATGGACATGAAGTACCCACTGTGCCATTCAATTGTTTTATTGCCATTTGTTATGTATTTAGTTGGCTATGTGCTGTGTTTTATTTGGCAATGTTATGTGTTTTATTTGGGCCTGTTTTTTATTCCTTCACCATTTCTTGCTATAGTGGGAAATCATGGCCATATTATATTAGAATGATATACCCACTGTACCAATGAATGGGTGAAGGGTGGGTGTAGTGGGTCCGGGGTGGGTGGTTTGGCTTCCCGGGTGGTTAGCGGAGAAGGGTGGCTTAACCCCTTAATTACTATAGCGGGTATTAACCGCTAAGGTGATTAAGGGGCTAGGGACCATTTGATTGTATTTATGATGTTTTCCTGCTGACATCGGAGGACATGGACCTGCAGTAAGCTGACGAGGACATGATTCACATTGGCAGGGGTGAGTAGAACGTTTTTTATTTACTTTATTTATGCTGCATGGCTAATATTGTGTTTAATAATGGGATTTATTATCAATATCTGGATAATAGTTATTTTGCCCATTACTGTACTGTATGTGTTTGGGTGGGGGGGGGAGATGTATTTATTGAAATGTAGGCCATGTTTTTGTTCTTTTACATACAGAATTGGTACCGCAGGCCAGTGGGGACCCACAGGGACAACCCGAGGACCCCCGTACACCCACAGGACCACCTGAGGACCCACGGGGGGCACCCGTGGGAAACAACAGGGGCCCCACAAACCCTGGTGGGAACCACCTGAGGGCCCCCAGACCCCTGTGGGAACCACCCTGGGCCCCATGACACCCATGGGGTGGCCCATGTATGGGCCAGACACCCATGGGTCTGGGATGACCCAGACACCCCCAGACACCCATGGGGAATACCCATGGACCCAATTGGGGCCCGCAGGGACCACCTGGAGGCCCACGGAGCCTAGCAGGGACAACCAGTGGGCTCCCAGACAACCGTGGATACCCACTGGTGTGCACTGTGTGGCCTGGGGACACCCATGGGGACCCCCCTGTGGAGCCCCGCTGGCATGTGGTATTAATCATGTTTGTAAAATAATAAAGAATTGTTTTGTTTGTGGGCACTGGGGGTGGTTGGGTTGTGTCTTGGTGTTTAATAGCTGCTGTAATGGTTTATTGGGGGCCAAGGAGGTGGGTAGTGGGCCTGTTGTGAGTATTTTGTTTTATTGTGGGTAGCGGTGGTGTGTGAAGGGAATAGTAGCCCCAAGGATGGGTGTTTAGGTCTACTGGGTGGGTAGCGGGATGGGTTAACCCCTTCATTACCTTAGCAGTATTTACCGCTTAGGTTTGAACGGGTTAACTCCACTGCAACACCCCAGCAAGTCCTAAACTCACACCAAGGGCTAAATACCACCTTGACCCACCCCCACTACCCACAATAAGCATGGCACTGGTGTTAAACGTTTTCATTGTCTTAGCGGATATCCACTAAGATAATGAAGCTGATTTAATGTCATTTTTATTAATGGTGTGTGGGAGCAGGACTGCTTTGATTTCAGCCTCGGGGACCCCATGTTTCCCGAGATACAGCCCCATTATGGGATTCTGGTATCTCCTATGCATGTAAATGTCTCATATCACGTGACCGTGGGAATCAAATGCATAGGAGATACTGGCACCCCATAGCGAGGCCTGTATCTCGGGAAGCAGGGGGTCCCCGGATCTGAAATCAACTCGGTTCTACTTTGGAGACCCCTTGCTCATCTACACTAGTAATAAAATGTATATTAAAAAACATAAATTTTGGGTGGGATTTGCGCAGGCTGAGGCAGCTCTCTCTGCAGGAAATGAATCGCCGGGTTAATCCTTTTCTGAGACGCTTTCTGAATGCTGTGATAGCAACGCACACAAAAATGTCGATTTAAATAGCCCGGCGAGTTTTTTAATGAACCTTTACTGCATAGGCCCCATAGTATTTTTGGGAATCAAGGGGGGGTGGGAGAGGGGGAGGAAGATCTAGAGAAGGTACGCCTACAAAAAGAAGATGTAGATGGATTGTTATATTAGGAACACTTATACAGTGGGCCTGAATTATTCTTTAAATTACTCTATGTTTCTATAATAGAAGTCATGTTTCTATGTATACTTTGAATTTGCTGTTTCATCTCTCATATGGTTATCTTTATCTTAGAAGCTTGATGCTTGATTGCAATAATTGACAACAGCACTGAGTCATTATCACTGCGATTCCGCTTGGTGTGTTCACGCATCATTAAGGGAATAAAAGATTGGTCCTCACAGCTGTCACCCCTACCTCCAGAGGTACTTTGTACATATTAAGTGCAAATATTGTCTTTATGCTTATGTTTCTTGGTATCCAATTTTCTGTACACCGGCCGATCTAGACTTCAGCAGGGGAATCTTTTCCCCTGCAGAATTCATATTTACTCTTAGCGAGAGATACCTTTTTTTCATTGCATTTTCCTTTGAATGGGACTGTTGTGGAAGCCGAGTTAATTGTGTAGATAATCTTGATTCTCCACTTTGGGTCATTGAGATTGCATTATTTCAGTAAGTGTTTTTAATTTCAGTTTGTCGAAATACATTTTTTGTATTTTGGTATATCCTGAGTGCTTATTTTGGAAGTTCTTTTTATTTTTTGTCTTCATACATATTATTACAGTATATACCTCACAACACCGTTAGAGCTAGCCCCTTGTATATTTGTATCTTGGTGTTAGTATTTCTCTAATCCTTTGTGGTTACTATTAACTCTAGTTTCCTGAGCAGTTTCTTCTTTGTTTAGTTTATACTGTATATACAGTAGAGTTGATATTCCTAAGGCACTAACCTATTGACTGGAATGGTGTATGACCCAACAGGACAAGAACCAACAACCACTGCTTTTCTAGGCCACAGCTCTAGCAGTGTGTGCAACCAGCTGATGGGTAGCTTAACTGTCACATTCTACTTTTGAGCTGCTCACTGTTCACACATGTAGCTAATCAAGCTCTTAGCAGATCTCACAGGTATCTCAGGTGTGTTCCGCAAGGAACATTAAATGGTCAACAAGGAAGTGGAATTAGTCAGCTTTTAAAGGAAGCAAAGGGGAGGGAACTACTACATGTATATGCACTAACTTGGTGCTACATGATGGATATGCCCAAAGGTGGCAACAGTATAACAGAAAACGGACAAAAAATTTCACTGTGCCATCTGCCTTTGCCAGACACATATTGCATTTAAATACATTATTTTAAAATAAATAAAACTCTACAAACTGCAAGAATATTTCCTCTGGCTTCCAACAGCACACAAAATGTTATTGGGTTGACAAGTCTAAGGCACCTAATGAGAAACAGGGTGGTGGTGGTAAGGGTTAACCCCTTGTTTACCATAGTGATTAGTAAAGTATTGCCTAGCTATGCTTTGCAAGCCTTTGAAGTTCCCAAAGGGGGTACAGTAGGTAGTGTTGTTTAATGTTAAAATACAACCCCTTTGTAGTCCTTAGTGGTCATCTAGTCATGAAAACCCATGACTAGCTGACCATTTGGGCTACTAAGTGGAAATATTTTCTGTAATGCATTTTATTTTTATTTGTATCACTTTTTCCATGTTGGTTTAGGATATTTTGCCAATGTATATAATGGCCAATATATTGCCCATTATATAGATAGGGCTAATGCCAGCCTAGAATAGATGATCCAAAATTCCATATTTATTGTTATGACCACAGTTAAGATAAATATTAGGACTTCAAGTATGGCATCAATATGACTAAAACTGCTGTATTTTTATGGTCGCAGTTAAAAAATTGTTATTTGTAGCGATGTAACTTTGATGTATTGCACCATAAAAATAACGCGATTTTTGCCATAAATACCGCATTTCTAGCTTAACGGAGGTTCATGTATCAAGGCCATAAATTCCCAAATGCATGCAACTGAAAGAACTAAATCGTGAACTGAGAATCTCTTGAACTTGCCACGGAAGTTATCATAATTTGTTTTGGTCATCTGACCACTGATCTCAAACTATTCTTCATTCCTAAAGTTGAGCCCATCATAAGCCTGAGGATGATATCAAAACTACATGTCTCAGAATAGTCAACTACACTTTCTATGATCTAAGATCTTAATGCATTCCTTTTTTTTTTTTAACTTATTCATAAAACTCCTCAATTTCTATATAAAATTAATCTTGGACAATTAAGACAATGTTGTCTGGCCAACCAGGAGCTCGGTGCTGGTTCTAAGGTGTTGTTTCATAGAACACGTAAAGTAATCCTGATATGGCAAGCGGACCAATCTTCACAAGATTCCTTTTTGACTTATATTAATACTAATAATTTAAATCTTAAATTTAGATTCAATATTTGTAAAAAAAAGAAGTAGAATTCTTGGATTTAGTAATATAGAAGAAAACAATATGCTTAAAATAAGTACTCGTTTCAAGTCAGTGGATGCTAGTAATTACATTCTTGGAGTCCAGTTGCAATGATAAAAACTGGATCAGAAACATCCCGTACAGACAGCTGCGAAGAATTAAGCGTAACTGCACTGAAGATAATGTGTATATAGAACAATCTGCAATTCTCATTAATAAGTTCAGGAAACGTAAATACTGTATAACGAAGTCACTATAAAAAAAGCAATAGAAAAAAGTAATGCAATACCAAGAGGTGAACTTGTCAATACAAGTAGTAAAATTAAAAGAAATAATCAAACTAAGCTTAATATGTTATTTATTACTGAATACAATCGAGAGGCCACTGAAATTAAGAAGATTATATGTAAACATTGGCATGTTCTGAGTAACGACCCAGTATTAAGAGTTCACTTTCCAGACAGACCTAATGTGATCTTTAACAAGGCTACTAACTTAAAAGGAAAAGGAAAATTGGCTCCAACGTCATTAAAAAAGGGTAATAGCAACACTTTAAATTGGTTAAGTAAACCTAATGTATTCTTCAATCAGCTGTATCATGTGCAAAGCATGTATCCACAAAAGTTTGGCCAAATTTACTTTCAAATCAAGTAGAACTAATGAAATCTTTCGAATTGAAAATGATATTAATTGTAAATCTACATTTGTGGCATACATATTGGAGTGCTCCTGTGGCCTCCAATATGTAGGACGTACTTCAAGACCCCTACGGGTAAGAATTTTGGAACACTTAGGGAATATAAGGAAAAGTGTACTTACACATTACATTTCAAAACATTATAGTTGCGATGGTGAAGGGGTAACCAGGCTCACTATTAAAGGTCAAGCCCACTTGGTTGCCCCTGATCCATGTCTTGGGGTCCTAGAGTGTCAGCTCTTGGACTTGCCTGTCGTATATGTACTGCTGCGTTTGTATGTAAAATATGCGTCAATAAATAATTTTTATGTTTTTGCCTTTCCAGGAGTGCTAGCAAGCAGAGATTGCTAGGCTATGAGGTTCAGGGTGGGTTTTGCGGAGAAACCTTTACAGATTGTGGGTATGTAGCGGGGTGCTAGAGTTACTGGATACCCCAAAAATGTAGCCGGGAATGAGGTAGGATTCTTGGATACATTGAAGCACAATGCTCTGGTCAAAATCCTACCCTGAAAACAATCTTGCAGCTCAATGCCAGGAGTCCCTGCTTCAGCCCAGACCAGAAAGGTAAAAGGGGCATAGGGGATCAAGGTATCTCCAGAATGGTACATTGATCCCTAGTATAAAGGGGGGTGCCCAGTTCATGCGCAAGTCACACTCACCCTGGTATATGGGTTCAAAGGGGTGTTCCAGCTTTAGGATAAAGCTCCAAGATTTATTTTGTGTAAAAATGTAAAGCCAGGTTTTTGCTGTGTGGTGGGGATATGGCTTGTGAGAATAGAGAGTATACATTCTTATTATATACCTGACACCAAAGAAAGACAGACATTTTTAGCAAGACACAGTATAAAAATATAGTTTATTAAACAGTGTGTTTTAAAACATATGCTTTGTGCGCAGAACTGAGCTGGGATTTCCAGAACTAATTTGCTGACAGGCTCGGAGCTACCCAGTGGTGAAAGGAGGTCTGGCAGGACATCTGGGGATGAAAGGCCAGAGGATGTTCAAGGTGTGATTCAATTATCCACATCCTCAGATCAAAGGGATGGAATGTGCCTGTACATTTGGTCTACCCAGACTGGCTGGAGTCTCTCACCGTGGGGGCATGGAGGGAAGCAGGGTCAGAGAGGCCATATTTCACCTGCCCCTGGGTTCAGTCAGATGTTTAAGAAACCCCGTTTTTGTTACAGGTTTGTCTCAGATTGGTTGCTAGGGAATTTCCTCATGCTCCTGATAGGGAGATAGAATTCTGGGAATGGAACTGAGAGGTTTTAAAAAACCTTACACAGCTCAGATTTTGCAGTTCTCTAAGTTTCTCTCAAGATTTTAACGTTTTATAGATTCCACAAGCAAGTGGATCTCAGCCCTTTGGAGAGATAGGGGGCCTGTGGCGGTTGGAACTGCATGGTGATTTCAGTTCTAACTTTTTTTAGGGTAAGCTTGGTGATATGCCCCTACACCTAGGAAAGAATTGTTTTTTCAATTCCAATACTCCAATTAAGTGTGTATTTTTACTGTAAATTGTGTAACATTGTGTGTTTGCCAATTTTAAGTGAATAAATTACAATTTATTTCATTATCTTATTTTGCTCAGTGAAATGATCCTGGTATAAAGGTGTAAATACCTGCTCTCCCGTGACAATAGTTTACACCACAACTCGGATCCTAAAACATTAATTTATAATGACATTAAATAAGCCTTAAATAGGGCTTGTGACGTCACATTTAGCCTCAAAAAGGTTAACAGCCACCTGATTGGCTGTTCAAACCATGTTCCGACTTTTTTTTTTTTTTTAACATGACGTCACTTAAAGGGAATGATGCCAGCCAATCAGAATGGCTCTGCTTCACTTTCCTTTAACATGATGTCGGTAAATCCAAAATGGCCGCTGTGTCACAAGGTATTTAAGCCAATCAGATCGTGGGAACCAATTCCACACGCTGATTGGCTGAAATACCTTGTGACACAGCGGCCATCTTGGATTTACCGACGTCATGTTAAAGGTAAATGAAGCACAGCCATTCTGATTGGCTGGCATCATTCCCTTTAAGTGACGTCATGTAAAAAAAAAATAATAAAGTCGGAACATGGTTTTAACAGCCAATCAGGTGGCTGTTAACCTTTTTGAGGCTAAATGTGACGTCACAAGCCCTATTTAAGGCCGTGATGCCTCATTTGAGCCCAAGAAGCCGACGAGACAGCATCGGCTGGGATTTAACATGGGTTTTTTTGGATTGACAGATGAAGAAAGAAGATAAAGAAGAACAAGAAATGGTCACAGATGAAGATAGAAGACGGTGAGTAAAGAAAGAAAAAAGAAGATTGCAGTACCTGAGCAGGATCTTCATGTCGGATGTCATCGGATGCTGTTGGAGGCCTTCAAGGTACGTGAGCTTCCTGTTACCCCGGGAGTCGGAGGGCCACCGCTTCTAATGGTAAGTAAGATATTCAATGTTTGTAAATGTCTCTTTTTCCAGGTTTATTTTTTGGATGTGTTTTTTTATTTTTGGGGGAGGCACATTGGCTGATAATATATTAATCTGTACCTCTTTAGGGTACAGATTAATACATTATTATGCCAATATTTGGGGGGCATTTCTTGCTTGTTATTGCAGTTAATGATGTGGATGTGATTGTTTGTTTATGGTTAATGTAATAAAAGCTTTGCGATTGGTGTTCGCTTGTCCTTAATGTTATATTATGTTAGCTCATGTGTTTTATGGATACTTCAGAGATTGTTTTAATTTATTTATTTGTCTTTTAATGGTTACATTCATTAATGTTGGATTAATTCATTGTTTACATTGGTTAGTGTTACTATTCATTTTGAGTTGCTTTCAAAATTAATTGTTTAAATTGGTTAATGGTTTAATTAATTCAATGTTGATGTTGCTATTGATTATATTGATTGGATTAGCTGGCTACTGTTTGTATTTAGTGAAGTGTGTTTTTTGGTAGTTTAGTTGGCTTTTATTATTGTGTGTCATGTATTACTGTATTTGTATTAGGGTGCCCATTGAGTGCTATAGAGCCTTATCATGCCCATATTATTATTATATGAGTATGATGTACCACTACACTACTCAATGGGTATAGGGTGGGTATAGTCAGTCTGTGGTGGGTGCTTAGGCCTGACGGGTGGGTGAAGGGGGTATTAGCCCTAAGGATGGATGTTTAGACCTTGCGGGTGGGTAGCGGTTGGGTTAACCCCTTTATTACCTTAGCGGTTTTAACCACTAAGGTAATGAAGGGGTTAACTCCACCTGCAACCCCCCCGCAATGCCTAAACAGCCAATAAGGGCCAAATTCCCCCTTCACCCACCCCCGCTAGCCACAGTATTGTATTGTTTTGTATGTTTCTTACAGTAAGCCTGGCACGGGTGTTTAACCTCTTCATTGCCGCTAAGGTAATGAAGTTGCTGTACAGGCATGTTTCCTGCCTCGGATGCATGCCGGGGGGGTCCGGAGCTGCTATTAATGGCTATCAGCTCCGGAGACCCCCGGCATCAATCCGAGGCAGGAAAGGGGCCTGATTTTTTCTATGTCCCGACATATCGCAGCTCATCGACTCATCTACCCACCAATTGACCAACAATTTTGTGGTGAATTGTATTTGGGGAGAAAATCGTTTTTTAGGGCTGTGATGGGACGCGATAGGCCGCAACACCAGACTCGCGGGTCTCTGAATCGCGCGAGTTTATCATCCATCCGAAAATGGTCGATAAGGGGCTGATCGATGCTCAGTCAGCGAATTTCAGATGGAGATAACATTTTGCGTCGATACAGGCCGTTATCGAGCACTTATCGAGGCTATCTGAATACGAGTAGCCATTTTGGTCGATAAGGGCTCGATAAGGGCCTTATCGAGGCTTTCTGAATAAGGCCCACTGTGCTGTCAGGATTCTGTAACTTTTGAGACACCACTACTGTATATATTGAGTGGTGCTGATTTATATTATTATAGGTATGTTCCGACCGAACAGCCTAATTGCATTATCAGGTATTAAACCATTAGAGAATGAGCCAATATTAACCAGGAGATAATTGATAGACAGGATTCTTGAGGAAGTCGAGAATGACGGAACACATTGAATCCAAGTTCCCTGCGCCAAGTATGAGAGATCCTGGCAACCGGAGACACAGCGCTACAGCACTTCTGCCATTACCGGAAGTGACGTACATGGAAGAGCTGAATACACAGCCGGTGATAGAGATGCCAAGGAGATCAGGCTTTCCTACAATTTGCATATTTTGAATGCAAAATGTGAGTGCATTTTTAAATATATGGTGCTGCTAATGAATATATTTCCAAGATATACTACACTATATGAGTCTCTCTCTTTTGCATGGAATCAATCTGGTGAGGTATACATCTATGTGATCTACACTGTGGTCTACAATTGTCATTGCTCCATTCAGAGAGAGATAGAGTCTCTGATAGGCGTTTTTACTTTGGATAACGTGTGAGTTGAATTGACTTGCAGTTCTTTACACTCCACTTGTCTTATTATTGGTGGCACTATGTTATGTTCTTTTTTTCTCTTTCCTGAAAATGCTGCGTGTCTTGCTTTGGAAGACTACAATTAAACCTGCACTATAATCACAAAAAAGAACTGGGCTGTCAGTGTAATTTATTTCTGTATTCTTTTTTTCTGTTACGTACAGCAATTTGGACTAAGTAGGGCTGCATCTTCTAAGTTGGCTGCCCAATGTAAATAATATTTCAATGTCTGCTGCATTTGTTTCTGTGAAATGATAGTTTAAATTACTTAAAAGCTGCAGTAGACTCCCAGTATGGCACCAGAGGGTGAAGTCACACCCCCTGAGCTCCTGCAGCCCTACTGCTCCTACAGTATACAGATCAGCAGCTTAAACAACCAGAAGAAATGATCCTGTGAACAGAAAAAAGCAGGTAGACTTTGCATGCTCCAAATTGTCAAACAATGAGAGTGATTTATCAGATTATATGTGAATGTGGGAAAATGTACATAGGAAAGACAAGGAGAAAATTTAAAATAAGGATCTTGGAACACATTGGGTATATAAGACATGCCTGTGATAAACCAGTGGCAAAACATGTAAACGAAATACATGATGGCAACACAAAAATCATTCACTTTGTAGGAATCGAACATGTGGTCCCAGGTCCACAAGGAGGAGACTGGGACAAACGACTACTACAAAGATAATGTCGTTGGATATTCCAACTGAACACACTTAGCCCAGAAGGCTTAAACGTGGGGTTTATTTATTCAGCATTATTATAAAAGATGACAACCATTAGCCATACGTTCCAGAATGACTTTGACACATAAGCACACCTTAAGCACTAGGGAAGATTATACATTATATCACGTTCATACATAGTTATACCACTTAGCAATTTATACACTCAAACTATATTAATATTTAATATATATTATGATATCATTAATCCAATACCTACCTTGTCATAGGATAGTATGCAAGGGATTTAGAGGGAATGGTATATAGTTAAATATTTGATCTGTATTGACAAATTGGGGCAGATCAATAGGGGTAGTTTCACTCCTTCACAGAACATTATATACTTTTAGTTTACAGAAAATTGACTCTATTATTGGATCTACTATTAAATTCCTATTAGATTGATCTTTGATATTTATTGATTAAAAAGTAGATCTGTATTGACCATTTGGGGCAGATCAACATAGGAAGCATAATTCCTACACGGTGATACTTAATATAGAATATTATACACATTTTTAGTTTGCACATTCACCACAAATAGGATTAACAATCGCACAATCACTTTCACGTCTACACATAAGTCATTCAGAGCGGATGACATACAACTTAAAGTGAACTATATCGCCCAATAGTGACAGCTCTGAAAGAGTTAAATTACCCCTTCACACTATATTGTTTATAAATGAACCTCTCCATCTTACCTGAAAAAGGTGGGAAAAAATACCCCGAGATCCTTATCCAATCCTATGTACCCCGATATCTACATATGTATCCACCTTCTACTACATAAGCCCCCCTAACCCCCCCAATATAAGACTACGAAGAAGAGGCAGTACAAAGTAATTATAATCAGTAATTTGTTACTTACAACTATAGCAAAATACGATTTGATTAGCCAACTAGAACACATTGCATTCATAATTGAAAGCGTGTCCTGATTGGCAGATAAACTAACATAACTTCATTCCCTACAGTATTTAAATAATGGGCATGATCAGACACCCAGACTCCTCCCATCTGAAGAAGCGTGGTGACACACGAATCGCGTCATTGGACGTCGAGTCTGACGAAACTGGAGCGACATCTCTACCCAACGGAACACGGCTTGTATTTGAACATGTCTGAAAGTTACTAGACAGATTACAAGTCTTTATAGGTCCGCCGTGACTTGAATTGTTTCATCCATTGTATAGCGCTATTATCCTTACCCCACCGTCGGGTTCGTTGAGACCAGGGAGTAAAGGAATAAGTATGGACCCTATATATATATGTGTTGAGATACTAGATACCAACAACTGTTGCGCAGTGCTAATTGAGCCTGCTATAACTTGGGTTACACACTACAAGAGTGCATAGCGATATGCTTTGATAAGGAGTCAAACTGGAAGTAAAAAATTCTCTATGCACTACAGCAACTTGAAGATTTATGCAACACCCATGAGATTTTTGCAAAACCATAAGATTTTGCCGGGGAAAAAAAATTCATGACGTCATTTAAAGGCAATGACGCCAGCCAATCAGAATGGCCGTGCTTCATTTGCCTTTAAGATGACGTCACCCAAACAAACATGGCCAGCCTCACATGGGACGGTAGCCAATCAGAGTTGGGATTGAGACTCTGCACTATTATTAAAAATCATATTTGTACAGCACGATCGCCTGTAAGAGCCGTGCATTGAGATGCAGCGTCTCCATGCAGTTCTTACAGGCTGCTTTATTTATATCAGTTATCGTGCTATATAACTTTAAGCCCGATAGCAGGGGGAAAGAAGGTGCTCGCGCGATATGGCACTTTTTGGCAAGGCAGGCCGAAAACGTGCCCGAGCTGCCTTAGTGAATAGCGCATTTGGCTTCACCCTTTTGCGCCCGAGCTAATTTTTCCCATTTCAGCGTAAATAATCGGAGCTTAGTGAATCACCACCTATGTCTCCAACTCTATTCATATATCTCCATGTCTCCTTTCTTCGCCACTTCCCAGTTCACATGAACTACTTTCTTACCTGCGCCCTCTGTTACTACACAGCTTTACCCCTTCACTAAAACACACCCCTAAAATCTTCCTCACACATTCTCTTTCTATCCATGCTTCTCCTTGCTTCTGAGGATATCTCTCCCAATCCTGGTCCCTGCCTTATTTCTACATGCTCTCGTCCTCACCTGCCAAATGCAACTTCAACTCCTTCTGGTATCAACCCCTCAAAACTCATATCCATCCCCTGCCTCCCTCTCTCCTCTCTCACTTTCTCCTGTGTCCTTTGGAATGCTCGCTCCCTTTCTAAAAAGTTCCTCTCTGTGCATATTTTTTTCTCTCTCACTCTCTGATCTTATTTGCTATAACTGAGACCTGGAACACTCAGTCTGACTCTGCTCTGGAATATGCCCTCTCTTATGGTAGCCATTCTTTCTCCCACACTTCACACACTGATGGCAGGGATGGAGGCATGGGGCTCCTCTTCTCCTCTCTCTGTCAATAACGAACCCTTCCTATTCCTCCCTCTCTTGCTTTTCCCTCCTTTGAGGCTCACACTTTCTAGATCTTCTCTCCTCTCCCTGTCCATGTGGTGGTTATTTAGCGCCCACCTACCTCTACCCATCCCCCTTCTGCCTTTCTCTCTCACTTTGAATCCTGGCTCTCCTTCTTTCTCTCCTCAGACTCCAAGGTTCTTCTCCTTGGGGACTTCAACTGCCACATTGATGACCCCACTCTCCCTTGGGCTTCCTGCTTTCTCTCTCTAACCTCTCCTTTTGGCTTTCAACAGTGGACTGCAGCCAGTAACCACAAGAATGTCCACTACCTAGACCTGGTTTTCAATAAAAACTTTTCTCTCTCTGATTTCTCCATTTCCCCCTTCCTATCTCTGCCCATCACCTCATCTAGTTTTCTCTCTCTCTCGCTTCTCCCCTACTCCACCTACCCCTCATTGCTGTAGAAACCTGTGCTCTATTAACCTACCAGCCTTTGATTTCACTTTAAGCTCCTCCCTCTTCTCTCTCAGCTCTGCTCTAGACCCTGACAACCTGGTTAGGAACTACAACTCTGCCTTATCCTCCACTCTTGATCTACATGCCACGCTTCTCTCTGACGTCATCGCCCTTCTAACCCCAGACCCTTGCTAAATTCCCACATGTGCATGCTGCATTCCTCCACTCATTCCTTTGAACGCCTCTGGAGGAAATCTCACACTCTCGCAGACTTCCTTCACTACAAATCTATGCTATCCTGTTTCAACTCTGCCCTCTCTCAGGCTAAACAAACCTACTTGTCTTCACTAATCAACAAGTCTAACCCACACCAACTCTTCTCTGTCTTTGACTCTCTACACAATCCCCCCTCAGCTACCTCTTCTTCTTCCTCCATCTCACCTCGGGACTTTGCTGACTATTTTAAGGCAATAGGAAAAAACATGGCGCTTACCTTAAGCTTAATATATGAGGTGTGCTTACAATGTGGCAGTAAGTTAGACCACGGCTCTATGACAGATGCTTTGAGCCAGCATGGAGTTCCCCTCTGCTGCAACCCCAGGGAAGGGTTAATCCGGAACACTTTTAAAGATATAGAGACATACAAGCAATGGGGGAGCGTGGGATTAGAAAAACATTTGACAATAAAAAACAATAAAATACAATAAAATTAATGTGGTTACAACAATATTGCTGGGGGTTGGTGAAAATATTAAATACACTTACACGGCCATGTGCAAGCGGACACGGTAATGTGGTTTCTTTAAGCAATTCCAGTCACTCCCAACAACAGGTAATGATGGTTTAGAGGGTTTTGAAATAAATATATAAATATATCTGTACTCACACGGCCATGTGTGAGTCCTTGCAGGAAATTGGTAACTTTGGGGTTAAATTAACCCATCTGCATCTCCCCCCAGTGTAGACTCTTCTTTGTTTGCAACCAACGTGGGATTCTAACTCCAGTCTTGGGCATCAGATGGGGACTCTCCCCAGTGGTGGTAGTAGGGGGGGGAGTAGGTAGAGAAAGTGAGGCACGTTGTCAGTGGGGTTTAAAACACATTTATTAGTTTTAAAAGCAATTGGTACAACAAGACTCACATACATACATAGTGGTTGGAACCCTGGCCTCCTCGTGCAGTCCAGGATACAGTTTAAGCAGCCGTTATTGCCAATCACGCGTCCGTGATGCAGGAGGAAAAAAAACAAAACTTTTTCTCCTTATCTGCAATGGCTGCCTGGTTGATCCGGCTACGGGAGCCACGTTGGGCCAAATTCAGCAGGAACTTTAGAGCTACGCGTTTCGTCGAATCATCGACTTCCCCAGGCTCATATTCTGACGTGGAGGGGGTCTCTGAGTTTTATAAACCCCCTGTGTAATCAAAGTCTAATTGGGGCGGGCTGTGTTTAATAAAGCCCTAATTACAAAGTTTTTTTTTTTTTTTTTTTTTTTTATGTTTTTTTTTTTTTTTTTTTTTATAAACGAGATTTACATAATTCATGTTCTGTAATCACACTGTCTTGCCTTTTAGAATTGGTTTAAGTTAAAACATTCTTGTATACTTAAATTAATATCCCTAACCATCAGGAGTTAATAGATGACTGCAATAAAATACATACTTGTTGATTATTTAATGAGATAATTTTATCAGAGTATTGTCAAATTTATTTGTAAACTTCACACACATTTAAACAATTTTATACAAATTCTACTAAAATTAAAATTCACAGGTATTTTGGTTTTAAGACCTCCAATGGGGTCCATCTAATCATATGTCAGAATTGGTCATCTGGTGATAATAGTTCAAAGTGTACTTGCTCCTTGAACCTCAACATTTAAATAAAAAATTCTTACCATGTAGATTTATAAACACATAAATTAGTTAGAACATTTTGGCTATCAAAAGTGCCCAAATCCTTTAATATAAAAAGTAAATTACCCATCCCCGTCAGGGTTATACATTGGTTAAAAAACAATTATAAATGGATCATACGCAATATGTTCCATTTTAAAAATTAATCACTTTTGTAATAGTCGCACAAAATATTATTATCATTCTAAATCTAAAAGCTATGAACTAAAAATCTAAAAACAAGACTGACAACTAAAAACTAAAACTAAAAAGGGAACTGACGCTGGACAAAGAAAATCTAGGGAACTAAAGGGAGCTGTAACAGAATGGAACTGTAAATGAATGGAACTGTAAAAGAAGAAGGGGAGAGGGGAAATACAATCAAACCCACATCTAATCCAATTTTCTTATGGTTCTAGATAGGGGTAAAAAGTTCCTCCCTCATAACTCTATATAGTTTAATGAATGCCTCAGTAGCCCAGTAAAATTTAATTAAATTTATTCAATTGAAAGCGGCGATATCGAGGTCGACGTTGAGGCCTGAGGGGGACATGGATTTCAAACGGTATATCCAAAACGTCTCCCTCTGCCGTAAACGTCTCAATCTATCACCCCCCCTCCAATTCTCAGGGACCACTTCTAATCCCCTATAAAGTAGTCCTGAGGGGTCCCCCCCATGTTTCTGGATAAAATGAAGGGGCACACTATGGGTGGTCATTCCCCTTCTTATATTGCCCAAGTGTTCCAGTATGCGGGTCCTAAGACTTCTTATGGTCCGGCCCACATACTGGAGTCCACATGGGCATTGGAGCATATATACCACGTATTTGGTTTTGCATGTGATGAATTGTTTGGTCTTGAACCCCTCGTTTGTAACATTTGAGCTGAATTCTATTTTATCAGTCATCGCATGCTTACAGGCCTTGCATTCAAAACACTTAAAAAAAAACATCGGTTTAGGTAACCAGTTATTGTTTTTAATCTCAGTTTCCTTCCTGTATACGCTGGGCACTAATTTGTTTTTAATGTTCTCCGCCCTTCTGAAGATAACACGGGGTGTTTCTGGCAGATAGTCTTTTAATAGTGTATCTTTGCACAGCACGTGCCAATGTTTCATTAAAATCTTTTTAATATTATGGGCCTCGTTGTTATATCTTGTTATGAATGGAACGATGTTATTGGTGGTGTCTCTTTTTTGCTTGGGTACCATCAGTTCTTCTTTATTTAAATTCAGAGCTCTCATATGTGCTTCTGCAATTAAATCCTGTTTATACTGCCTTTCTTCGAATCTGGTTTCCAGAACTCCTGCTTGTTCTCTATATATCTCAACCTCTGAGCAGTTCCGTCTAATTCGTCTGAATTGTCCGAACGGAATATTCTTTAGCCATTTTTGATGGTGGCAACTGCTGTTTAGTAAAAAGTTATTAGCATCAACTTCCTTGAAATAGGTCTTGGTTTTGAGAATATTCTTCTCAATGTAGATGGTTAGGTCAAGGAAGTTGATGCTCTCTGTACTCATCTCTGATGTGAAACTCAGATTAACCTCATTGTTATTAATATAGGTCAAGAAGAGTTTAAGATTTTCCTCGCTCCCCTGCCAAATGATGAGCACATCATCGATGTATCTCTTCCAGAGGACCAGGTTTGCTCCGTATGGGTTTTCCGACCAGATGTTGGTCTCTTCCCAATGTGCCATGAAGGTGTTGGCATAGCTTGGAGCAAACCTGGTCCCCATAGCGGTCCCGCATTTTTGCAAGAACATGGACCCATCAAACCAAAATAGGTTATGAGACAGAATAAACCTTATTCCATCTAGTAGAAAACATTTTTGTTCCTGTGGGACTGATGGGTCTTTCTCCAGCGCAAATGCCACCGCTGCACACCCATCCTCATGCCGTATTGATGTGTACAAAGACGTCACATCACAGGTCACTAATATGTAGTCTTCTTGCCACTTAATTGTTGATAGTATGTTTAGGACTTCTAAAGTGTCCTTTAGATAGGCTTTTGCGCTAGTCGCGTACTTCTGTAAGTATATGTCAACATATTCAGAGAAGTTCTGTGTCAGAGACCCGATAACCGATATAATGGGTCTACCTGGTGGTCTCTGACGGTTTTTGTGGATCTTGGGTAAAAAGTAGAACACTGGTTTTACTGGTTCAGATTTGAAAAGATAGTTGAACTCCTTTTCACCCAAGATCCCTACGTCCCTTGCTTCACTCAAAATCTGTTTTAGTTCCTCCTGGTATGCCTTTGAAGGATCTTGTGTCAACCTCTCGTAGGTTGTCTCATCACCTAGAATACGGAGACACTCAAAGAGGTAATAACTGGTGTCCATAATAACGACACCACCCCCTTTGTCTGCTGATTTAATTGTAATGCTAGTGTCTTCGCTGAGTGTTTATAGAGCTTGCTTTTCCTCCTTTGTTAAATTTTCTCTATGCTTACCCTTTTTGGATGCAAGTTTTTCAAAATCGTCCATAACAAGTTTGTTAAACACCTCCAGATATTGCCCTTTGCAATGGGCTGGATAGAAGTTCGATTTATTCTTAAGGTTAGAGTGTATGAATACATCCTTGGGGGTAGCTACAATTTCTGATTCCTTCGTTGATTGATCTTGGCTACACCCTGGGGTACTTTTATTTATAAAAAATCTTTTTATCGTTAATTGCCGTAAATATTTTTGTGCATCGATAAAAAGATCGAAGCCACTAGGCCCCCGTGTAGGCGCAAAATTAAGTCCCTTCGCGAGTACCTGTGTTTGCACTTTGTCTAATATTTTTGAACTTAAGTTAAAAACCCCTTTTAGCGTGCTGCTTTCTTGCTCCCTACATTTTCTTCTTCCTCTCTTCCCTCTCTGTCTCTTTTCCTTCCTTTCCCTTCCGGTGTCTCCGGTACCCCTGGATCGTCCAGGCAAGAGAACCTGTTTTTTATCTCCACTGTTCCCTGTGGTGCCTGTTCTAAAAAAGAAACCCCAGCTCTGGGGCCTTCTGTGCGTTCCCAAATAGGGTTACTGGGTTCCTCATATTTGGTTCTCATTTCCCTGTGATCTCTTTCTTCTCTCCTATTCTCATACCTTTCCCTCGACAGTACCTCTCTGGAACGTCTTGGTGATCTTTCTCTCCTCGGTGAACGATCCCGCCTTACTGAACGGTCTCGCCTTGGGGAACGTTCCCATCTATAGCTACGGTCATCTCTGGTATACCTGTTATCTCTGTTATATGAATAATGGTCGCCTCCTCCCCTGCTATAGTAATTGGGATATCTTCTTTCTGTCCCCCCTGTGTGATCTTTATCATACCTTGAGGAACCCCCTTTTTTGTAGGTGTTCGCGGGATATTTCTCCCTCCGTCTATCTTCATGCTGATACCTAGACGTGGGTTTTTTATCATGAACATTCCCGCTACTATCTCCTGTTATGTCTTTTCTAGGTTTTATAGTTACAGGTTTGGCGGGACTTTTGTTAGTATCTAGAGGTTTAGGGGGTACTTTTTTGTCTCTACCTAACGTTGAGTTACTTCTATCCCTCTTATTCGGTTCCCTTGTCATCGATTTATCCCATTTTCTTTGCTTTCCCTCCTTGTAATCCTCCTCGTCCCTTGCAATTTTTTTATTTTTATTTATAAGGACACTTCTTTCTAATGAATCCAATTCTGCGGAGAGTTTACTATTCAGGGTATTAAAGCTGGGACAATTCATAAGGGGCTCCAAAACGGCCTTAATCTGATTTATTTCTTTGTCTAACCTTTCCAGAGTTAACTCATGATGGGATATGAGCAACTTCATTAACTCTATACTGCAAGTGTCTTGTATTTTCTCCCACATGCAGGCATACTCTATTTCTGTGAGTTCAAATGAGGAAGGTTTAGAGACTCTGAGACCTCTAGGGATCCTTGCAACCCTTAAATATTCTTCTAGATATGTTTTATCCAGAAGGATACGTACTTCTTTTTTCATTATTTTATCTAATTTCTCGAATTCAGCTTTAACTATGTCAGAGGTATTGATTTCTTCTTTGACGCTTAATTTGCTCTCTATATCATTAGATCTCAGTGCCCTTTTTACGAACACACTTTGTGTAATGACAATTGGTGTGCTGTCTATGGGGGTGGTTGATTCTTCCTCCACCTCCATATCAGCCATGTTCATAAATATTAAGCTATAAAGTGGCAGCCAACGGTGATGGATATAACAGAGAGACAATAGGAAAAAACCTGGCGCTTACCTTAAGCTTAATATATGAGGTGTGCTTACAATGTGGCAGTAAGTTAGACCACGGCTCTATGACAGATGCTTTGAGCCAGCATGGAGTTCCCCTCTGCTGCAACCCCAGGGAAGGGTTAATCCGGAACCCTTTTAAAGATATAGAGACATACAAGCAATGGGGGAGCGTGGGATTAGAAAAACATTTGACAATAAAAAACAATAAAATACAATAAAATTAATGTGGTTACAACAATATTGCTGGGGGTTGGTGAAAATATTAAATACACTTACACGGCCATGTGCAAGCGGACACGGTAATGTGGTTTCTTTAAGCAATTCCAGTCACTCCCAACAACAGGTAATGGTGGTTTAGAGGGTTTTGAAATAAATATATAAATATATCTGTACTCACACGGCCATGTGTGAGTCCTTGCAGGAAATTGGTAACTTTGGGGTTAAATTAACCCATCTGCATCTCCCCCCAGTGTAGACTCTTCTTTGTTTGCAACCAACGTGGGATTCTAACTCCAGTCTTGGGCATCAGATGGGGACTCTCCCCAGTGGTGGTAGTAGGGGGGGGAGTAGGTAGAGAAAGTGAGGCACGTTGTCAGTGGGGTTTAAAACACATTTATTAGTTTTAAAAGCAATTGGTACAACAAGACTCACATACATACATAGTGGTTGGACCCCTGGCCTCCTCGTGCAGTCCAGGATACAGTTTAAGCAGCCGTTATTGCCAATCACGCGTCCGTGATGCAGGAGGAAAAAAAACAAAACTTTTTCTCCTTATCTGCAATGGCTGCCTGGTTGATCCGGCTACGGGAGCCATGTTGGGCCAAATTCAGCAGGAACTTTAGAGCTACGTGTTTCGTCGAACCATCGACTTCCTCAGGCTCATATTCTGACGTGGAGGGGGTCTCTGAGTTTTATAAACCCCCTGTGTAATCAAAGTCTAATTGGGGCGGGCTGTGTTTAATAAAGCCCTAATTACAAAGTTTTTTTTTTTTTTTTTTTGTTTTTTATGTTTTTTTTTTTTTGTTTTTTTTATAAACGAGATTTACATAATTCATGTTGAATAAATTTAATTAAATTTTACTGGGCTACTGAGGCATTCATTAAACTATATAGAGTTATGAGGGAGGAACTTTTGCAGATAAGGAGAAAAAGTTTTTTTTTTTTTTCCTCCTGCATCACGGACGCGTGATTGGCAATAACGGCTGCTTAAACTGTATCCTGGACTGCACGAGGAGGCCAGGGGTCCAACCACTATGTATGTATGTGAGTCTTGTTGTACCAATTGCTTTTAAAACTAATAAATGTGTTTTAAACCCCACTGACAACGTGCCTCACTTTCTCTACCTACTCCCCCCCCTACTACCACCACTGGGGAGAGTCCCCATCTGATGCCCAAGACTGGAGTTAGAATCCCACGTTGGTTGCAAACAAAGAAGAGTCTACACTGGGGGGAGATGCAGATGGGTTAATTTAACCCCAAAGTTACCAATTTCCTGCAAGGACTCACACATGGCCGTGTGAGTACAGATATATTTATATATTTATTTCAAAACCCTCTAAACCACCATTACCTGTTGTTGGGAGTGACTGGAATTGCTTAAAGAAACCACATTACCGTGTCCGCTTGCACATGGCAGTGTAAGTGTATTTAATATTTTCACCAACCCCCAGCAATATTGTTGTAACCACATTAATTTTATTGTATTTTATTGTTTTTTATTGTCAAATGTTTTTCTAATCCCACGCTCCCCCATTGCTTGTATGTCTCTATATCTTTAAAAGGGTTCCGGATTAACCCTTCCCTGGGGTTGCAGCAGAGGGGAACTCCATGCTGGCTCAAAGCATCTGTCATAGAGCCGTGGTCTAACTTACTGCCACATTGTAAGCACACCTCATATATTAAGCTTAAGGTAAGCGCCAGGTTTTTTCCTATTGTCTCTCTGTTATATCCATCACCGTTGGCTGCCACTTTATAGCTTAATATTTATGAACATGGCTGATATGGAGGTGGAGGAAGAATCAACCACCCCCATAGACAGCACACCAATTGTCATTACACAAAGTGTGTTCGTAAAAAGGGCACTGAGATCTAATGATATAGAGAGCAAATTAAGCGTCAAAGAAGAAATCAATACCTCTGACATAGTTAAAGCTGAATTCGAGAAATTAGATAAAATAATGAAAAAAGAAGTACGTATCCTTCTGGATAAAACATATCTAGAAGAATATTTAAGGGTTGCAAGGATCCCTAGAGGTCTCAGAGTCTCTAAACCTTCCTCATTTGAACTCACAGAAAAAGAGTATGCCTGCATGTGGGAGAAAATACAAGACACTTGCAGTATAGAGTTAATGAAGTTGCTCATATCCCATCATGAGTTAACTCTGGAAAGGTTAGACAAAGAAATAAATCAGATTAAGGCCGTTTTGGAGCCCCTTATGAATTGTCCCAGCTTTAATACCCTGAATAGTAAACTCTCCGCAGAATTGGATTCATTAGAAAGAAGTGTCCTTATAAATAAAAATAAAAAAATTGCAAGGGACGAGGAGGATTACAAGGAGGGAAAGCAAAGAAAATGGGATAAATCGATGACAAGGGAACCGAATAAGAGGGATAGAAGTAACTCAACGTTAGGTAGAGACAAAAAAGTACCCCCTAAACCTCTAGATACTAACAAAAGTCCCGCCAAACCTGTAACTATAAAACCTAGAAAAGACATAACAGGAGATAGTAGCGGGAATGTTCATGATAAAAAACCCACGTCTAGGTATCAGCATGAAGATAGACGGAGGGAGAAATATCCCGCGAACACCTACAAAAAAGGGGGTTCCTCAAGGTATGATAAAGATCACACAGGGGGGACAGAAAGAAGATATCCCAATTACTATAGCAGGGGAGGAGGCGACCATTATTCATATAACAGAGATAACAGGTATACCAGAGATGACCGTAGCTATAGATGGGAACGTTCCCCAAGGCGAGACCGTTCAGTAAGGCGGGATCGTTCACCGAGGAGAGAAAGATCACCAAGACGTTCCAGAGAGGTACTGTCGAGGGAAAGGTATGAGAATAGGAGAGAAGAAAGAGATCACAGGGAAATGAGAACCAAATATGAGGAACCCAGTAACCCTATTTGGGAACGCACAGAAGGCCCCAGAGCTGGGGTTTCTTTTTTAGAACAGGCACCACAGGGAACAGTGGAGATAAAAAACAGGTTCTCTTGCCTGGACGATCCAGGGGTACCGGAGACACCGGAAGGGAAAGGAAGGAAAAGAGACAGAGAGGGAAGAGAGGAAGAAGAAAATGTAGGGAGCAAGAAAGCAGCACGCTAAAAGGGGTTTTTAACTTAAGTTCAAAAATATTAGACAAAGTGCAAACACAGGTACTCGCGAAGGGACTTAATTTTGCGCCTACACGGGGGCCTAGTGGCTTCGATCTTTTTATCGATGCACAAAAATATTTACGGCAATTAACGATAAAAAGATTTTTTATAAATAAAAGTACCCCAGGGTGTAGCCAAGATCAATCAACGAAGGAATCAGAAATTGTAGCTACCCCCAAGGATGTGTTCATACACTCTAACCTTAAGAATAAATCGAACTTCTATCCAGCCCATTGCAAAGGGCAATATCTGGAGGTGTTTAACAAACTTGTTATGGACGATTTTGAAAAACTTGCATCCAAAAAGGGTAAGCATAGAGAAAATTTAACAAAGGAGGAAAAGCAAGCTCTAAAAACACTCAGCGAAGACACTAGCATTACAATTAAATCAGCAGACAAAGGGGGTGGTGTCGTTATTATGGACACCAGTTATTACCTCTTTGAGTGTCTCCGTATTCTAGGTGATGAGACAACCTACGAGAGGTTGACACAAGATCCTTCAAAGGCATACCAGGAGGAACTAAAACAGATTTTGAGTGAAGCAAGGGACGTAGGGATCTTGGGTGAAAAGGAGTTCAACTATCTTTTCAAATCTGAACCAGTAAAACCAGTGTTCTACTTTTTACCCAAGATCCACAAAAACCGTCAGAGACCACCAGGTAGACCCATTATATCGGGTATCGGGTCTCTGACACAGAACTTCTCTGAATATGTTGACATATACTTACAGAAGTACGCGACTAGCGCAAAAGCCTATCTAAAGGACACTTTAGAAGTCCTAAACATACTATCAACAATTAAGTGGCAAGAAGACTACATATTAGTGACCTGTGATGTGACGTCTTTGTACACATCAATACGGCATGAGGATGGGTGTGCAGCGGTGGCATTTGCGCTGGAGAAAGACCCATCAGTCCCACAGGAACAAAAATGTTTTCTACTAGATGGAATAAGGTTTATTCTGTCTCATAACCTATTTTGGTTTGATGGGTCCATGTTCTTGCAAAAATGCGGGACCGCTATGGGGACCAGGTTTGCTCCAAGCTATGCCAACACCTTCATGGCACATTGGGAAGAGACCAACATCTGGTCGGAAAACCCATACGGAGCAAACCTGGTCCTCTGGAAGAGATACATCGATGATGTGCTCATCATTTGGCAGGGGAGCGAGGAAAATCTTAAACTCTTCTTGACCTATATTAATAACAATGAGGTTAATCTGAGTTTCACATCAGAGATGAGTACAGAGAGCATCAACTTCCTTGACCTAACCATCTACATTGAGAAGAATATTCTCAAAACCAAGACCTATTTCAAGGAAGTTGATGCTAATAACTTTTTACTAAACAGCAGTTGCCACCATCAAAAATGGCTAAAGAATATTCCGTTCGGACAATTCAGACGAATTAGACGGAACTGCTCAGAGGTTGAGATATATAGAGAACAAGCAGGAGTTCTGGAAACCAGATTCGAAGAAAGGCAGTATAAACAGGATTTAATTGCAGAAGCACATATGAGAGCTCTGAATTTAAATAAAGAAGAACTGATGGTACCCAAGCAAAAAAGAGACACCACCAATAACATCGTTCCATTCATAACAAGATATAACAACGAGGCCCATAATATTAAAAAGATTTTAATGAAACATTGGCACGTGCTGTGCAAAGATACACTATTAAAAGACTATCTGCCAGAAACACGCCGTGTTATCTTCAGAAGGGCGGAGAACATTAAAAACAAATTAGTGCCCAGCGTATACAGGAAGGAAACTGAGATTAAAAACAATAACTGGTTACCTAAACCGATGGTTTTTTTTAAGTGTTTTGAATGCAAGGCCTGTAAGCATGCGATGACTGATAAAATAGAATTCAGCTCAAATGTTACAAACGAGGGGTTCAAGACCAAACAATTCATCACATGCAAAACCAAATACGTGGTATATATGCTCCAATGCCCATGTGGACTCCAGTATGTGGGCCGGACCATAAGAAGTCTTAGGACCCGCATACTGGAACACTTGGGCAATATAAGAAGGGGAATGACCACCCATAGTGTGCCCCTTCATTTTATCCAGAAACATGGGGGGGACCCCTCAGGACTACTTTATAGGGGATTAGAAGTGGTCCCTGAGAATTGGAGGGGGGGTGATAGATTGAGACGTTTACGGCAGAGGGAGACGTTTTGGATATACCGTTTGAAATCCACGTCCCCCTCAGGCCTCAACGTCGACCTCGATATCGCCGCTTTCAATTGAATAAATTTAATTAAATTTTACTGGGCTACTGAGGCATTCATTAAACTATATAGAGTTATGAGGGAGGAACTTTTTACCCCTATCTAGAACCATAAGAAAATTGGATTAGATGTGGGTTTGATTGTATTTCCCCTCTCCCCTTCTTCTTTTACAGTTCCATTCATTTACAGTTCCATTCTGTTACAGCTCCCTTTAGTTCCCTAGATTTTCTTTGTCCAGCGTCAGTTCCCTTTTTAGTTTTAGTTTTTAGTTGTCAGTCTTGTTTTTAGATTTTTAGTTCATAGCTTTTAGATTTAGAATGATAATAATATTTTGTGCGACTATTACAAAAGTGATTAATTTTTAAAATGGAACATATTGCGTATGATCCATTTATAATTGTTTTTTAACCAATGTATAACCCTGACGGGGATGGGTAATTTACTTTTTATATTAAAGGATTTGGGCACTTTTGATAGCCAAAATGTTCTAACTAATTTATATGTGTTTATAAATCTACATGGTAAGAATTTTTTATCTAAATGTTGAGGTTCAAGGAGCAAGTACACTTTGAACTATTATCACCAGATGACCAATTCTGACATATGATTAGATGGACCCCATTGGAGGTCTTAAAACCAAAATACCTGTGAATTTTAGTTTTAGTAGAATTTGTATAAAATTGTTTAAATGTGTGTGAAGTTTACAAATAAATTTGACAATACTCTGATAAAATTATCTCATTAAATAATCAACAAGTATGTATTTTATTGCAGTCATCTATTAACCCCTGATGGTTAGGGATATTAATTTAAGTATACAAGAATGTTTTAACTTAAACCAATTCTAAAAGGCAAGACAGTGTGATTACAGAACATGAATTATGTAAATCTCGTATATAAAAAAAAAAAAAAAAAAAAACATAAAAAAAAAAAAAAAAAAAAAAAAAACTTTGTAATTAGGGCTTTATTAAACACAGCCCGCCCCAATTAGACTTTGATTACACAGGGGGTTTATAAAACTCAGAGACCCCCTCCACGTCAGAATATGAGCCTGAGGAAGTCGATGATTCGACGAAACGCGTAGCTCTAAAGTTCCTGCTGAATTTGGCCCAACGTGGCTCCCGTAGCCGGATCAACCAGGCAGCCATTGCAGATAAGGAGAAAAAGTTTTGTTTTTTTTCCTCCTGCATCACGGACGCGTGATTGGCAATAACGGCTGCTTAAACTGTATCCTGGACTGCACGAGGAGGCCAGGGGTCCAACCACTATGTATGTATGTGAGTCTTGTTGTACCAATTGCTTTTAAAACTAATAAATGTGTTTTAAACCCCACTGACAACGTGCCTCACTTTCTCTACCTACTCCCCCCCCTACTACCACCACTGGGGAGAGTCCCCATCTGATGCCCAAGACTGGAGTTAGAATCCCACGTTGGTTGCAAACAAAGAAGAGTCTACACTGGGGGGAGATGCAGATGGGTTAATTTAACCCCAAAGTTACCAATTTCCTGCAAGGACTCACACATGGCCGTGTGAGTACAGATATGTTTATATATTTATTTCAAAACCCTCTAAACCACCATTACCTGTTGTTGGGAGTGACTGGAATTGCTTAAAGAAACCACATTACCGTGTCCGCTTGCACATGGCCGTGTAAGTGTAATTTAATATTTTCACCAACCCCCAGCAATATTGTTGTAACCACATTAATTTTATTGTATTTTATTGTTTTTTATTGTCAAATGTTTTTCTAATCCCACGCTCCCCCATTGCTTGTATGTCTCTATGACTATTTTAAGGAAAAGGTGGAATCCATACGTCAGAACATCCCTCCTGTTTCCTCCTCCCATCCTACACCGCTTCCTAACTCTCCACCTGCCTTCCTTGACTCTTTTTCCGCTGTCTCAGTTGAGGATGTTTCACTGCTGATCTCCTCTTCTCCCGCTACTGCTTGCCCTCTTGACCCCATTCCCTCCCATCTCCTAAAACCTCTTGCTCCTACTATAATCCCTACACTCACACACATTTTTAACACCTCCCTCTACTCTGATACCTTTCCCTCCTCCTTCAAACATGCAATAGTTATACCATTACTCAAAGTCTGACCCTACCTTTCTTTCTAACTATCGACCTGTCTCCCTCCTGCCTTTTGCCTCTAAACTCCTTAAACATCTAGTATTCTCTCGCTTGCTCCACTTTCTCAACACCTATTCTCTCCTAGACCTTCTACAATCTGGCTTCTGCACTGCTCGCATGACTGAAACAGCCCTTACTAAAAAAACTAATGACCTCCATGCTACCAAAGACAGAGGTCATTACACTTTTCTTATATTACTCAACCTCTCTGCAGCATTTGACACCATGGACAACGCTCTTCTCCTTCACATTCTCCATACTCTTGGTATTCGTAACAAAGCTCTAACCTGGATCTCCTCTTACCTCTCGCATCGCACTTTCAGTGTCTCTTCTGCTAACTCCTCCTCCTCCTCTATCGATCTCTCTGTGGGGTTACCTCAGTGCTCTGTCCTTGGACCTCTTCTCTTTTCTCTGTACATTCTTTCTCTAGGTAACCTAATCACATCTCTTGGGTTTAAATATCACCTCTATGCTAACGACACACTAAATTACTTTTCAACCCCTGACTTTATTCCAGCTGTACAGACTAAATTTTCTTAGTCTCTATGTGATATCATCCTGGATGGCCCTCCACCGACTTAAACTTAACATGGCAAAAACAGAGCTCCTCATTCTTCCTCCCAAACCTGGCCCTACTGCCTCCTTCCACATTACTGTTGGAAGTACTATCATTCACCCATTAGCCCAAGCACGCTGCCTATGGGTTACTGCCTAGGGGTTACTCTTGGCTCCTCTCTCACATTCTACTCTCATATTCAAAATGTATCCAAAACCTGTTGCTTTTTCCTCCGCAATATTACAAAGATACGCTCTTTCCTCTGTTGCTGGACTGCTAAAAACTCTGACTCATGCCCTCATTCTCTCCTGTCTCAATTACTGTAACCTCCTGCTGTCCGGCCATCCTGCCTCTCACCTGTCTCCCCTTCAATCTATCCTAAACGCTGCTGCCAGAATCCCTCTACTCTTTCCTTAAACTGTCTCAGCGTCTCTTCTGCTGAAATCCATCTCATGGCTTCCTTTCAAATCCCGCATCTTGCACTCAATTCTCCTCCTTACTTTTAAAGCTTTTACACTCTTCTGCCCCTCCTTACATCTCAGTCCTAATTTCTCATTATACACCATCCCGACTCTTGCTTTCTGTGCAAGGATGTCTTCTCTCTATCCACTTTGTATCTAAAGCCCTCTCCTGCCTTAAACCTTTCTCACTGACTGCCCCCCACCTCTGGAATGCCCTTCCCCTCAATACCCGACTAGCACCCTCTCTAACCACTTTTAAGATCCACCTTAAGACACACTTGCTTAAAGAAGCATATGAGTAGCACCGTGGCTAATATTATAACATGATACATAAAGCTTGGCCCACTGCAGACGCACTTACCAGAATGCCCTCCTACTGTCTCTGAACGTTCTTCCTACCTACTAATTAGATTGTAAGCTCTTCAGAACAGGGACTGCTCTTCTGAAATGTTTCTTTTATGTCAGAAGCACTTATTCCCATGATCTGTTATTTGTATTATTTGTTATTTATATGATTGTCACATGTATTACTACTGTGAAGAGCTATGTATTTTAATAGCGCTATATAAATAAAGACATACAAATAAAGACATACATACATATATACAAAGAAATATATTCCTGTACGAAACTTGAGGACCAATTGGTGCTCCCAATGATGCCGAGAGAGATCCTACACACGGCGTGGGTAAATATACTGTACCTTTAGTAATTAGAGGGAATACACTGATAAAAGATACATGGGCCACATGGAACACACTAAGAAAAAAGTGTAGGATTGTCACGGGAGACCAGGTTTATCAACACCTTTTTATACCAGGATCATATGATTGAGCAAAGCAAGAAGTTAAAATAAATTGTAATATATTTCAGGAAAAGAAATACACACAATGTAACACAATTTATATAGTTAATACACTGACTGGGAACGGGGCTGTTGCAGGGTACATGCAACCACACGTGGGTTTCTTTCAAAGGCTTATTTATTGAGCCTTAAAAATATGGCACACAAAAACAAAACAGCTTATTTTCAGCATACAAAACAGAAAATATGTCCTGAGCGGGGCTTGACCCTTTCCCCAACAAGGGTTGTTTAGATTCCAGTGTAAGAGTACAGCAAACAGTTCATCACAAATGTATATTGAAGACAGACCTTATTGCAGTAAGTCTCCTTTAGCATTTCAGTACTCTCACTGGTTCAGACAGACTGCATATGTGTGTAGAGGGGAGGGGGGAAATGGGCTGGGATAGGGAAGGGGGAACTCTCGCTACTGCGAAAGTTAAAGGTGAAGGTGCTGCAATCAGGGGTGAGGTAGGTAAGCAACAACAAGAAACAGCATTGACAAAGCCCAGCGAAACGTACATCGGCAATTTACATCATTACGTCAAAGGGGGCGGTACTAGTGCTTGTAATCGAAGTACCCCCGCCTCGATTAGCTATGTTCATGTAATATCGCTTAACATTGATTTTAACCTCAAAAGTACCCATTGGTCCTATTGCTAGATTATGAAAGGATTTGCTACTGCTAGATAGTGCACCGCTATTAAGCGTGAGTACCAGGGGTACTATGCACGGTCGGATACACTCTTCACTGTCCAGAACTCGGGACACCATGTTTAAACAGGCACTGCTTGTGCACTGTGATATCAGCTTTTGATCTTACTCACCTGGTTCTACCTATCCTTTGTGACTGTAGGGCTACCTGTAGGGAGGCCAGCACTCTACTATATCTGTGTACTATATGCACTATAGCCATATTGATAGATAGACTAACAGTCTACTTCTAATATTGGAAGCTCACTAAGTGTAGCATATATACCCCTATGTGCTGGTTCTATGTGTACAAACACATCACTATTGGTCATACTGGGATCTGGGTTCAGTCATACTCAGACTGAGCCTATATCCAGACCATACATGTGCACACCTACATATATAGAGCATACTCTATTCAGTATACCAACTGTGTAACCCCATGCACAATAGGTCAGCCAATATATTTGGGAGGGGACCACCCCATCTATACCAGTGTTACCCTGTCATACACTTAGGGGTTACCCCATACTGACCGCAGGTTTGAGGTAGACACCAAAATAGCTGCCATCACCTTTGCCTTTATTTACATCCCTGCCATTTACTGAGCAGAGGCAATATTTAGGCTATCCTTATTGTTGCATCCGATCGGTTTTAAATTCACTGTCATATTGGATCTCACTGAGTCATCACCCTTTGAGTCTATAGCGTTCTATTTTATTTGAGTAATCACTCCTAATAAATTGTTTTAATATTTACATTTCTCATCTAGCATACACTACATTTTCACGTTTACCTGTGACTCACAGTGGCTGAGTGCTCTCCTTGGGGTTCTGTTTCTTGTTGATGCTTGCATGTGTGTGTAGCCTGGGGTTTTTAAAGCTCCTTGATGAGGCAGCTGGTTTCAGACTAATTAACCAGACCTCCCAGCTAAATGTTAACCTCGTCACTGCTGCACTGCAGACCTAAACATAGGTCTGCCAGGCATAGGGCTGATGATGTTCATTCACCCTGTCACAGGGGCTAACGAATAAAATAGTCCTTGGAATAAAATTCACAAAAATGACCTCTGTAGGAGCCCTTTCCAATGACCGGGAGGTACTCACAAAAATCCTGGAACTGATTTCGGCATGCAATGCCAGCCTTGACCGCTACGTTCTCAAAATGCTGGACTTAGAAAATTCTCTCACTCAAAATCTCTGAAGCTGGCTCGCGTCAATTCAGCACAGAGCATATTTGAATTTGCCACTGTTGGTTTGGCGCATGGAATCTGCACACCGGATTGGCTTCAAGGTTTCTTATGGGGTTCAGTGTCCCATTCACAAACCTCTACAGCCTATCAGAGCATGGGAATTCTCCTGCCAGCAAATCACCAATTTGCCGGTATTGTAAAGCCGGGTGGGCACGTTTTTTTCATTCTGCAAGGGGGCATGCACCAACCTGGCACCTCTGCCTCTTTGCTTTCCGGGCCCCCCGTGGCTCCAGGCTCCACAGAGTCTGAGCTCTGGCAAATGGTGGCCGGATAGTCCTGTGTTAGCCCAGGATGCGGGTACTCAAGCATAACTAAATGGGGGAGACCAGGCGCTTACCTTTAGTATCAGATAATGATGACACCAATAAATGTGGTTACTCTCTTTTGTTGCAGAGTTTTTCTTACGGTCCCTTCTGCTTCAACCCCTAGAAGGGATAATCCGAAACCCTTATTGGAAACGTGAGAACAAATAGAGTAGGGGGAGCGAGGGATCAATAGACATACATCAATAAAATCAACGGCGATAAATCATGCATAAAGTAAACCCACTGCAGTGGGGTTGGGACAGGAACTGTAAGATAATAATATACAGTAGAATATTATAGATACTTACACGGCCGTGTGTAAGTACAATCCAAAGAAGGTATCTTTGTGACGGAATATTGACCCCTCCACAAATGAGTGCAGGGGGATCTCAGAAGGTATCTATATACTAATGCAAATACTCACACGGCCCAGTGTGAGTAAGGGTGCAGGGCAGACGTCTTTAAGGTGGAGTCAGTCTGTCCAGGGTGGTTGCGGGTCAATTACATCAGGTTTTGCCCATGTAGGGCTATAGCTGATCTGTACTCCTCTCTTGCTTATACTCAGCAGTGTGACTCTCCGATTCAGCGGTGTGTGGGGATAAGTGAGGCACAGTTTTAGCAGTATGCAATAAAAGGTATTTATTGTGTATAAAAACAATACTGTCACACTCACACTCACCAAATATTATTTTTAGTCCTAAAGTAGCTATTAAACATGTTGTTTTCTAATATCTCTTTCTATAGTTCTCTAGACTCTTACAGTAATGTGTGATCTGCATGTAGGGGAAGAAGTGAGATTATGGGAATTCCTTCTTAACTCTTCAAATTACATAAGCGTTCCCATTCTGAATCTACCAGCTGCCCTATATTTTTTATTCCCTAGGTTTCCTACGTCTTAAACATATTTTTAGATTGACCTTGTTCAAATTTTATGTTACCTTGTATAGGCAGAAATGTGAAAAATTTGTAGGACATCCTTGTGAAGGTGAAGGGGTACCCAGGCTCACTTATAAAGGTTCAGCCCACTTGGGTACCCCTGATCCATGTGTAGAGGCCCTAGAGTGTCAGCTCTTTGGCCCAGATGTCAGACATGCATTACTGTGACTGTGTGCAACTTTTGTGACATTAAAGATTTTTCTATGTTTTGCCTTTCTTGGGGTGCTGGTACCAGGAGATTTCTAGGCTATAAGTTTCAGGGTGGGTTTGCCGGAGAAAGTCTTCACAGAATGTGTCTATGTTTCGGGGCTCCGGAGTTATAGGATACCCCAAAAGTTGGATCCGGAAATTGAGTGAGATTCTTGGATATAGCTAAGCACATTGCTAAAGGCAAACTCCTACCCTGAAAAAGTTCTTGCGACTCACCGCCAGGATTCTTGTTGCGGCATAATCCAGACAAGGTAAACGGGGCATGAAGGAGTTAATGTATACCTGCAACCTACAGTGGATCCCTAGTATAAGGAGGGGTGCCTAGATACATGACCAGGTACCCTGAATAGGGGTTCAGGGAATGCTCCAGCTATATGATAAAGCTGAGAGTGGGTTTTATGGGGAAAAAGTGTAAAAGTTATTTCTAGAGCGTGGCAAGTATGAGGCTAGTGAGTGTAAGCAGTATATCAACTTACTCCATCCCTGACATCAGAAAGGGACTTACACATTTTTATTGCACAATATACAGGACACAGTATATTTTATTAAATAGTTATTTTTAATAGGTATATGTACTGATAACCTGTGAATGAGCTGTGGGATTTCCAAGTCCTGGATTCTGAGGGACCAGATGGCTACCAAGCTTGGTGCCTCTGGGTCTGTGTGGAGTCCAGATTTGAAAGCCTCAGTGATGCCAAGGTGTTAGACAGGAGGGGGACTGCAGTTATGCTTGAGTGAGAACAAATAGAGTAGGGGGAGCGAGGGATCAGTAGACATACATCAATAAAATCAACGGCGATAAATCATGCATAAAGTAAACCCACTGCAGTGGGGTTGGGACAGGAACTATAAGATAATAATATACAGTAGAATATTATAGATACTTACACGGCCGTGTGTAAGTGTGTAAAAATAATATTACATATTCAATCTCTGAATTATATGATTGGATCCGAGATAAAGACCATGGGAAGCAAATACAAAAAGTGGCAGCCAAGAAGAACAAGGAGTTCCCAGAAATAACTGAGATGAGTCTTTGCTGGTAGGATTGGGTAGAACCAGGAAAATAATAATGTCAGAGACAGGGAGAGAATTACAATTTAAATTACTACATAGAGCATATTATGCGTTTGATATCCGATATAAACAGCTAGAAAAGGATAAAAATAAATGCCCAAAATGTGTGTTTATTAAAGCGGATCAAAAACACTGCCTATGAATGCCCATGTATATCTGATTTTTGGGACCAGGTTCTAATATATCTATCTGAAAAAAGGCTGTGTGTGCGGTGCACGCGCATAGTAAGTGAAACTTCTTTGACTTTTGTCACAGAAATTGTATTTGTATTGGTGATGTTTTATTTAAAAATCAAAATACAATTTCATTGACAAAACGCAAATAAATTTGACCTATAATGCGCGTGCTCGGCACACATCCCCTGTATTAGCTATAAGTGTAGATTCCTCGTGTGTATGTGTGTCAGCCAGTTTGTATGTGTGTATGTGTGTGTATGTGTGTCAGTCAGTGTGTGTGTGTGTGTGTGTGTGTGTGTGTGTGTGTGTGTGTGTGTGTCAGTGTGTGTGTATGTATGTATGTGTGTCAGTGTGTGTGTATGTATGTGTGTCAGTCAGTGTGTGTGTATGTCAGTCAGTGTTTGTGTTTGTGTGTCAGTCAGTGTGTGTGTGTGTCAGTTTGTGTGTCCGTCAATGTGTGTATGTGTGTGTCAGTCAGTGTGTATGTGTGTGTCAGTCAGTGTCATTCAGTGTGTGTATGTGTGTCAGTCAGTGTGTGTGTATAGGTGTCAGTGTGTGTGTGTATGCATGTGTGTCACTCAGTGTGTGCGTGTGTGTGTCAGTCAGTGTATGTGTGTCAGTTTGTGTGTCAGTCAATGTGTGTATGTGTGTGTCAGTCAGTGTGTGTGTGTGTGTGTGTGTCAGTCAGTGTCATTCAGTGTGTGTATGTGTCAGTCAGTGTGTGTGTGTGTGTGTGTCAGTCAGTGTGTGTGTGTGTGTGTGTGTGTGTGTGTGTGTGTGTGTGTGTGTGTGTGTGTGTGTGTGTGTGTGTGTGTGTGTGTGTAAGTCAGTGTGTGTGTGTGTGTGTGTGTGTCAGTCAGTGTATGTGTGTCAGTCAGTGTGTATGTATGTGTGTGTCAGTCAGTGTGTGTGTGTGTGTGTCAGTCAGTGTATGTGTGTCAGTCAGTGTGTATGTATGTGTGTGTCAGTCAGTGTCATTCAGTGTGTGTATGTGTGTCAGTGTGTGTGTGTGTGTGAGTGTCAGTCAGTGTGTGTGTGTGTGTGTGTGTGTGTGTGTGTCAGTCAGTGTGTGTGTGTATGTCAGTCAGTGTGTGTATGTATGTGTGTCAGTCAGTGTATGTGTATGTATGTATGTGTGTCAGTCAGTGGGGTACGCAGAATTTGCAGAAGGGGGGGGAGGTGGTGCGCAATGTTACACCCCGCCACTGGCTGCAGCAGGACACACACACACTGACTGACACACATATACACACACACACTGACTGACACACATACATACACACACACACACACACACACACACACACACACACACACACACTGACTGACACACATACACACACGCACACACTAACTGACACGCATACACACACTGACTGAAACACATACACACACACTGACTGACACACATACACACACACTGACTGACACACATACACACACACTGACTGAAACACATAGACACACACACTGACTGATACACATACACACTGACTGACACACATACACACACACTGACTGACACACACACACACACACACACACACTGACTGACTGACACACATACACAAACACTGACTGACACACATACACACACACTGACTGACACACATGCACTGTCTTACACTGACTGACACACATACATGCACTGACTGACACTGACTGACACACACATACACACTGACTGACACACACACACACACACACACACACACACACACACACACACACACACACACACACACACACACACACACTGACTGAGACACATACATATACACACACACTGACTGACACACATACATACACACACACACACACACACACACACACCCCCTTCCGCTGCCCGGGTCACCCTTTCTTCCATCAGCAGGAGACTGCCCCCGGCGCCGAGCCCCTGTGCTGCGCGGGTTGCGCCGTGTGCCAGCGCTTCCTGCGGGGGCCCGCGAATGCCCGCGTCAGTGGAGGGCGGAATGGCGCCGTGTCGGGCGAACGGGACCGTGAGGGCGGAATGGCGCCGCTGCCAAGGAGCGTGAGGGTGGAACGGCGCCGCTGCCAGCCACTTCTGTACATGTGTGACGTCCGTCAGCGACGCCATCACAACTGCGCATGCGCGGCATGGCAGCGGGCGGGGAACAGTGGCCGTGAGCTTGCCGGCGCTGCGGGAGTGGGAAGACCTGCAGGAGCATCAGGTCAGTGTGCTGCTGGGCCTGCACCCGCCGGGGGCAGATAGCGGCTGCGCGACCCCCACCCCACTCCTCCCACGGTGATTGGGAGTCAGTGGCGCCATCACAACTGCGCATGCGCGGCACGGCAGCGGGCAGCAGGAGGGGAATGGCGGCCGTTAGGAGTGGCGCCGGTGGCTATCGCCGCCGCCGCCACATCTGATTTTTTGAGCGGTGTGGATCATGTCAGTGTTGGGGTCGGGCTGAGCCAGAACACACGCCAGCACTGACGTCACATCCGTTTCATTTCTGTCTCCACAATCCATTTTTGCCCCAGTACGAATGAGGTGCCACTAAAGAAGTTTCACTTCAACAAGCTCCTCACCCCTACCGCATGCAGCACTTACTGTATCATCTGAGATCTGACTCCAAAAGACTGTTCATGGTAACAAGGCTCAACAAAGTATCCCGCCGCTCCTCCTTCTCTTACTGTGCACCCCAAAACTGGAACAACCTACTGGAGACTCTCACATCCACCACCAGTTTAAGTTCTTTCAAAACTAAAGCTGTCTCACATTTTAATCTGGTCTGTAACTGTTACGTACGCCTATAATATATATTATCTTTAACTGTGCATGCAATATCTTGTATATAATGTATACCCTGTTCACTTATGTAACCATGTATTATTTGACTCTATGCCCAGGACATATTTGAAAACGAGAGGTAACTCTCAATGTATTACTTCCTGGTAAAACATTTTAAAAATAAATATATACATGACATGACAAAAGTGGTAACTGTGAAGGAACCTCTATTGGTTTTATTTGAGAACATGGAGGGGTAGAAAGAAGTTAATGGGGACCCAGGAATCCCCAGGATTTCTGAAATTATACTCCTTGCATCTAGTAAGTCTATAATGGTGCAATGGGTGATCTATGACCCTCCAAACTTGGAAACAGTTAAAACATATCTCACTCAGATTTTGACTTTAGATAAAATGGAAATGGAGACCTATAAAGAACAAAAAACTGGGAATTTTTTACAAAATGGGAACCCTTTATTGACTCCCTACCACAGAGTGAAAAGTACCAAATATATCAAGCTTTCGCACACACATCCTGGAGTCTCTTACGGCAAATTGCACAAGGTTATAGATGAGGTAAACAGAGGGAGAAAAGAACCAGGTTAAATGGGTATCAAGACAGGAGAACAGTATATCCGAACTTAACGTCTGTAATATGTGTGACTAAAGTTATGTTTTCTACATTCTGTGAGTTAATTATTTAATTGAAAAAATGTGTATTTTTGTATTTTTGAGTTAAGATTGAGTATCTGATTTATATCTTTTTACTTATATATTTTTTATTTTAAGTATAATTTAAATATGGATATTTGTAAAGATGTGTTGAAATCTGACATGTTTACCAGCAATGATAAAAAATCAATAAAAAGAACGAGAGAAAAAAAGCTGCAGTAAATTGCATATTTCTCAATACCAAGAAGTTATGTGCCATAGTAAAAAAAAGTACAGTATTTTTCTGCATATTAATGATGTCTGGTAAACTTATACAATTAAACAGCAACTTATGCACACCTTATTTCTAATAAAAAAATCACAGATAACCAAACCGGCACTAGCGCTCCGCCTCCACGCATGTCGCTCTCGGGACAAGTCACCACCGGGACACCTCGCAGAAGGGAATATTGCCCCTTTTATTTTGCCACTGCCGTTCTGATATCCTGCCCATCTGTCACCATCTTTAAATATCCTGCATGCCTGCTGCTCGAACGCAGCATATATACATGCCCCTCGCAGTACATCGGAGCAGGGACATGTAAAGATAGAGTGGCGGCAGTTTTAGTTCCAATCAAACGTCCCATTCCGTACCATGGTGCTCTCTTACAGTATATATATATTTATACTGTATATATACTGATGCAGCGGCCGTTATTCGAACACGCCTCGAATTGGAAATCTATATAATCCCCTAATTGTCCCCGGTTTTGGCGCGTAATTTTTTTTAAATCACCGCGGCGCATTAGATGCCCAAAGCAGGGACCCCTGCTGTGTGCATGCTACCGGCGTCTGCCTTTGTGTAATAGACGCGCAGTAAGTGAGTCTGAATCAGTCACTCTAACTGCGCGCCTCTCACATGCGATCGCGGGGGTTTTATTAAAATTCTAAAATTACAGTTTTGTAGCAGGGGGTCTCCGGAGCTGAACCACGTTGATTTCAGGTCTGGGGACCCCCTACTTCCCGAGTTACAGGCCCCGTTATGGAGTGCCGGTTCACCCACCATGTTAAAATCCTGTGGGATCGAATCTAAACAATGCAGAGGGATACCGGCACCCTATAACAGGGCCTGTATCTAGGGAAGTAGGGGGTCCCCAAGGCTGACATCAACTTTGTTTAGCTCGGAAGACCCCCTGCTCCCCTGCACTATTATCAACCCCCCCCCTCCAAATAAAAAAATCATTACCTTAGCATAGGGTGACCAGATTTTGAAAATGAAAAACCGGGACATTTTTTTTTTTACATAACAGTTTATTTATTGTAGTACACTTATACTTACTACCATTAGTCCTTGTTACATAGTTGTGTGTGTGTGTGTGTGTGTGTGTGTGTGTGTGTGTGTGTGTGTGTGTGTGTGTGTGTGTGTGTGTGTGTGTGTGTGTGTGTGTGTGTGTCAGTTTGTGTGTCCGTCAATGTGTGTATGTGTGTGTCAGTCAGTGTGTATGTGTGTGTCAGTCAGTGTCATTCAGTGTGTGTATGTGTGTCAGTCAGTGTGTGTGTATAGGTGTCAGTGTGTGTGTGTATGCATGTGTGTCACTCAGTGTGTGCGTGTGTGTGTCAGTCAGTGTATGTGTGTCAGTTTGTGTGTCAGTCAATGTGTGTATGTGTGTGTCAGTCAGTGTGTGTGTGTGTGTGTGTCAGTCAGTGTCATTCAGTGTGTGTATGTGTCAGTCAGTGTGTGTGTGTGTGTGTGTGTCAGTCAGTGTGTGTGTGTGTGTGTGTGTGTGTGTGTGTCAGTCAGTGTGTGTGTGTGTGTCAGTCAGTGTATGTGTGTCAGTCAGTGTGTATGTATGTGTGTCAGTCAGTGTGTGTGTGTGTGTGTGTCAGTCAGTGTATGTGTGTCAGTCAGTGTGTATGTATGTGTGTGTCAGTCAGTGTCATTCAGTGTGTGTATGTGTGTCAGTGTGTGTGTGTGTGTGTGTGTGTGTGTGTGTGTGTGTGTGTGTGTCAGTCAGTGTGTGTGTGTATGTCAGTCAGTTTGTGTATGTATGTGTGTCAGTCAGTGTGTGTGTATGTATGTATGTGTGTCAGTCAGTGGGGTACGCAGAATTTGCAGAAGGGGGGGAGGTGGTGCGCAATGTTACACCCCGCCACTGGCTGCAGCAGGACACACACACACTGACTGACACACATATACACACACACACTGACTGACACACATACATACACACACACACACACACACACACACACACACACACTGACTGACACACATACACACACGCACACACTAACTGACACGCATACACACACTGACTGAAACACATACACACACACTGACTGACACACATACACACACACTGACTGACACACACACACACACACACACTGACTGACACACATACACACACGCACACACTAACTGACACGCATACACACACTGACTGAAACACATACACACACACTGACTGACACACATACACACACACTGACTGACACACACACACACACACTGACTGACACACATACACACACGCACACACGCTGCCATCACAACTGCGCATGCGCGGCATGGCAGCGGGCGGGGAACAGTGGCCGTGAGCTTGCCGGCGCTGCGGGAGTGGGAAGACCTGCAGGAGCATCAGGTCAGTGTGCTGCTGGGCCTGCACCCGCCGGGGGCAGATAGCGGCTGCGCGCCCCCCCACCCCACTCCTCCCACGGTGATTGGGAGTCAGTGGCGCCATCACAACTGCGCATGCGCGGCACGGCAGCGGGCAGCAGGAGGGGAATGGCGGCCGTTAGGAGTGGCGCCGGTGGCTATCGCCGCCGCCGCCACATCTGATTTTTTGAGCGGTGTGGATCATGTCAGTGTTGGGGTCGGGCTGAGCCAGAACACACGCCAGCACTGACGTCACATCCGTTTCATTTCTGTCTCCACAATCCATTTTTGCCCCAGTTCGAATGAGGTGCCACTAAAGAAGTTTCACTTCAACAAGCTCCTCACCCCTACCACATGCAGCACTTACTGTATCATCTGAGATCTGACTCCAAAAGACTGTTCATGGTAACAAGGTTCAACAAAGTATCCCGCCGCTCCTCCTTCTCTTACTGTGCACCCCAAAACTGGAACAACCTACTGGAGACTCTCACATCCACCACCAGTTTAAGTTCTTTCAAAACTAAAGCTGTCTCACATTTTAATCTGGTCTGTAACTGTTACGTACGCCTATAATATATATTATCTTTAACTGTGCATGCAATATCTTGTATATAATGTATACCCTGTTCACTTATGTAACCATGTATTATTTGACTCTATGCCCAGGACATATTTGAAAACGAGAGGTAACTCTCAATGTATTACTTCCTGGTAAAACATTTTAAAAATAAATATATACATGACATGACAAAAGTGGTAACTGTGAAGGAACCTCTATTGGTTTTATTTGAGAACATGGAGGGGTAGAAAGAAGTTAATGGGGACCCAGGAATCCCCAGGATTTCTGAAATTATACTCCTTGCATCTAGTAAGTCTATAATGGTGCAATGGGTGATCTATGACCCTCCAAACTTGGAAACAGTTAAAACATATCTCACTCAGATTTTGACTTTAGATAAAATGGAAATGGAGACCTATAAAGAACAAAAAACTGGGAATTTTTTACAAAATGGGAACCCTTTATTGACTCCCTACCACAGAGTGAAAAGTACCAAATATATCAAGCTTTCGCACACACATCCTGGAGTCTCTTACGGCAAATTGCACAAGGTTATAGATGAGGTAAACAGAGGGAGAAAAGAACCAGGTTAAATGGGTATCAAGACAGGAGAACAGTATATCCGAACTTAACGTCTGTAATATGTGTTACTAAAGTTATGTTTTCTACATTCTGTGAGTTAATTATTTAATTGAAAAAATGTGTATTTTTGTATTTTTGAGTTAAGATTGAGTATCTGATTTATATCTTTTTACTTATATATTTTTTATTTTAAGTATAATTTAAATATGGATATTTGTAAAGATGTGTTGAAATCTGACATGTTTACCAGCAATGATAAAAAATCAATAAAAAGAACGAGAGAAAAAAAGCTGCAGTAAATTGCATATTTCTCAATACCAAGAAGTTATGTGCCATAGTAAAAAAAAGTACAGTATTTTTCTGCATATTAATGATGTCTGGTAAACTTATACAATTAAACAGCAACTTATGCACACCTTATTTCTAATAAAAAAATCACAGATAACCAAACCGGCACTAGCGCTCCGCCTCCACGCATGTCGCTCTCGGGACAAGTCACCACCGGGACACCTCGCAGAAGGGAATATTGCCCCTTTTATTTTGCCACTGCCGTTCTGATATCCTGCCCATCTGTCACCATCTTTAAATATCCTGCATGCCTGCTGCTCGAACGCAGCATATATACATGCCCCTCGCAGTACATCAGAGCAGGGACATGTAAAGATAGAGTGGCGGCAGTTTTAGTTCCAATCAAACGTCCCATTCCGTACCATGGTGCTCTCTTACAGTATATATATATTTATACTGTATATATACTGATGCAGCGGCCGTTATTCGAACACGCCTCGAATTGGAAATCTATATAATCCCCTAATTGTCCCCGGTTTTGGCGCGTAATTTTTTTTAAATCACCGCGGCGCATTAGATGCCCAAAGCAGGGACCCCTGCTGTGTGCATGCTACCGGCGTCTGCCTTTGTGTAATAGACGCGCAGTAAGTGAGTCTGAATCAGTCACTCTAACTGCGCGCCTCTCACATGCGATCGCGGGGGTTTTATTAAAATTCTAAAATTACAGTTTTGTAGCAGGGGGTCTCCGGAGCTGAACCACGTTGATTTCAGGTCTGGGGACCCCCTACTTCCCGAGTTACAGGCCCCGTTATGGAGTGCCGGGTCACCCACCATGTTAAAATCCTGTGGGATCGAATCTAAACAATGCAGAGGGATACCGGCACCCTATAACAGGGCCTGTATCTAGGGAAGTAGGGGGTCCCCAAGGCTGAAATCAACTTTGTTTAGCTCGGAAGACCCCCTGCTCCCCTGCACTATTATCAACCCCCCCCCCCCTCCAAATAAAAAAATCATTACCTTAGCATAGGGTGACCAGATTTTGAAAATGAAAAACCGGGACATTTTTTTTTTTACATAACAGTTTATTTATTGTAGTACACTTATACTTACTACCATTAGTCCTTGTTACATAGTTGTGTGTGTGTGTGTGTGTGTGTGTGTGTGTGTGTGTGTGTGTGTGTGTGTGTGTGTGTGTCAGTTTGTGTGTCCGTCAATGTGTGTATGTGTGTGTCAGTCAGTGTGTATGTGTGTGTCAGTCAGTGTCATTCAGTGTGTGTATGTGTGTCAGTCAGTGTGTGTGTATAGGTGTCAGTGTGTGTGTGTATGCATGTGTGTCACTCAGTGTGTGCGTGTGTGTGTGTCAGTCAGTGTATGTGTGTCAGTTTGTGTGTCAGTCAATGTGTGTATGTGTGTGTCAGTCAGTGTGTGTGTGTGTGTGTGTGTCAGTCAGTGTCATTCAGTGTGTGTATGTGTCAGTCAGTGTGTGTGTGTGTGTGTCAGTCAGTGTGTGTGTGTGTGTGTGTGTGTGTGTGTGTGTGTGTGTGTGTGTGTGTGTGTGTGTGTGTGTGTGTCAGTCAGTGTGTGTGTGTGTGTCAGTCAGTGTATGTGTGTCAGTCAGTGTGTATGTATGTGTGTGTCAGTCAGTGTGTGTGTGTGTGTGTCAGTCAGTGTATGTGTCAGTCAGTGTGTATGTATGTGTGTGTCAGTCAGTGTCATTCAGTGTGTGTATGTGTGTCAGTGTGTGTGTGTGTGAGTGTCAGTCAGTGTGTGTGTGTGTGTGTGTGTGTGTGTCAGTCAGTGTGTGTGTGTGTATGTCAGTCAGTTTGTGTATGTATGTGTGTCAGTCAGTGTGTGTGTATGTATGTATGTGTGTCAGTCAGTGGGGTACGCAGAATTTGCAGAAGGGGGGGAGGTGGTGCGCAATGTTACACCCCGCCACTGGCTGCAGCAGGACACACACACACTGACTGACACACATATACACACACACACTGACTGACACACATACATACACACACACACACACACACACACACACACACACTGACTGACACACATACACACACGCACACACTAACTGACACGCATACACACACTGACTGAAACACATACACACACACTGACTGACACACATACACACACACTGACTGACACACACACACACACACTGACTGACACACATACACACACGCACACACTAACTGACACGCATACACACACTGACTGAAACACATACACACACACTGACTGACACACATACACACACACTGACTGACACACACACACACACACTGACTGACACACATACACACACGCACACACTAACTGACACGCATACACACACTGACTGACACACATACACACACACTGACTGACACACATGCACTGTCTTACACTGACTGACACACATACATGCACTGACTGACACTGACTGACACACACATACACACTGACTGACACACACACACACACACACACACACACACACACACACACACACACACACACACACACACACACACACACACACACACACACACACACACACACTGACTGAGACACATACATATACACACACACTGACTGACACACATACATACACACACACACACACACACCCCCTTCCGCTGCCCGGGTCACCCTTTCTTCCATCAGCAGGAGACTGCCCCCGGCGCCGAGCCCCTGTGCTGCACGGGTTGCGCCGTGTGCCAGCGCTTCCTGCGGGGGCCCGCGAATGCCCGCGTCAGTGGAGGGCGGAATGGCGCCGTGTCGGGCGAACGGGACCGTGAGGGCGGAATGGCGCCGCTGCCAAGGAGCGTGAGGGTGGAACGGCGCCGCTGCCAGCCACTTCTGTACATGTGTGACGTCCGTCAGCGACGCCATCACAACTGCGCATGCGCGGCATGGCAGCGGGCGGGGAACAGTGGCCGTGAGCTTGCCGGCGCTGCGGGAGTGGGAAGACCTGCAGGAACATCAGGTCAGTGTGCTGCTGGGCCTGCACCCGCCGGGGGACAGATAGCGGCTGCGGGCCCTCCCCCCACTCCTCCCACGGTGATTGGGAGTCAGTGGCGCCATCACAACTGCGCATGCGCGGCACGGCAGCGGGCAGCAGGAGGGGAATGGCGGCCGTTAGGAGTGGCGCCGGTGGCTATCGCCGCCGCCGCCACATCTGATTTTTTGAGCGGTGTGGATCATGTCAGTGTTGGGGTCGGGCTGAGCCAGAACACACGCCAGCACTGACGTCACATCCGTTTCATTTCTGTCTCCACAATCCATTTTTGCCCCAGTTCGAATGAGGTGCCACTAAAGAAGTTTCACTTCAACAAGCTCCTCACCCCTACCACATGCAGCACTTACTGTATCATCTGAGATCTGACTCCAAAAGACTGTTCATGGTAACAAGGCTCAACAAAGTATCCCGCCGCTCCTCCTTCTCTTACTGTGCACCCCAAAACTGGAACAACCTACTGGAGACTCTCACATCCACCACCAGTTTAAGTTCTTTCAAAACTAAAGCTGTCTCACATTTTAATCTGGTCTGTAACTGTTACGTACGCCTATAATATATATTATCTTTAACTGTGCATGCAATATCTTGTATATAATGTATATCCTGTTCACTTATGTAACCATGTATTATTTGACTCTATGCCCAGGACATATTTGAAAACGAGAGGTAACTCTCAATGTATTACTTCCTGGTAAAACATTTTAAAAATAAATATATACATGACATGACAAAAGTGGTAACTGTGAAGGAACCTCTATTGGTTTTATTTGAGAACATGGAGGGGTAGAAAGAAGTTAATGGGGACCCAGGAATCCCCAGGATTTCTGAAATTATACTCCTTGCATCTAGTAAGTCTATAATGGTGCAATGGGTGATCTATGACCCTCCAAACTTGGAAACAGTTAAAACATATCTCACTCAGATTTTGACTTTAGATAAAATGGAAATGGAGACCTATAAAGAACAAAAAACTGGGAATTTTTTACAAAATGGGAACCCTTTATTGACTCCCTACCACAGAGTGAAAAGTACCAAATATATCAAGCTTTCGCACACACATCCTGGAGTATCTTTCGGAAAATTGCACAAGGTTATAGATGAGGTAAACAGAGGGAGAAAAGAACCAGGTTAAACGGGTATCAAGATAGGAGAACAGTATATCCGAACCTAACGTCTGTAATATGTGTGACTAAAGTTATGTTTTCTACATTCTGTGAGTTAATTATTTAATTGAAAAAATGTGTATTTTTGTATTTTTGAGTTAAGATTGAGCATCTGATTTATATCTTTTTACTTATATATTTTTTATTTTAAGTATAATTTAAATATGGATATTTGTAAAGATGTGTTGAAATCTGACATGTTTACCAGCAATGATAAAAAATCAATAAAAAGAACGAGAGAAAAAAGCTGCAGTAAATTGCATATTTCTCAATACCAAGAAGTTATGTGCCATAGTAAAAAAAAGTACAGTATTTTTCTGCATATTAATGATGTCTGGTAAACTTATACAATTAAACAGCAACTTATGCACACCTTATTTCTAATAAAAAAATCACAGATAACCAAACCGGCACTAGCGCTCCGCCTCCACGCATGTCGCTCCCGGGACAAGTCACCACCGGGACACCTCGCAGAAGGGAATATTGCCCCTTTTATTTTGCCACTGCCGTTCTGATATCCTGCCCATCTGTCACCATCTTTAAATATCCTGCATGCCTGCTGCTCGAACGCAGCATATATACATGCCCCTCGCAGTACATCGGAGCAGGGACATGTAAAGATAGAGTGGCGGCAGTTTTAGTTCCAGTCAAACGTCCCATTCCGTACCATGGTGCTCTCTTACAGTATATATATATTTATACTGTATATATACTGATGCAGCGGCCGTTATTCGAACACGCCTCGAATTGGAAATCTATATAATCCCCTAATTGTCCCCGGTTTTGGCGCGTAATTTTTTTTAAATGACCGCGGCGCATTAGATGCCCAAAGCAGGGACTCCTGCTGTGTGCATGCTACCGGCGTCTGCCTTTGTGTAATAGACGCGCAGTAAGTGAGTCTGAATCAGTCACTCTAACTGCGCGCCTCTCACATGCGATCGCGGGGGTTTTATTAAAATTCTAAAATTACAGTTTTGTAGCAGGGGGTCTCCGGAGCTGAACCACGTTGATTTCAGGTCTGGGGACCCCCTACTTCCCGAGTTACAGGCCCTGTTATGGAGTGCCGGTTCACCCACCATGTTAAAATCCTGTGGGATCGAATCTAAACAATGCAGAGGGATACCGGCACCCCATAACAGGGCCTGTATCTAGGGAAGTAGGGGGTCCCCAAGGCTGAAATCAACTTTGTTTAGCTCGGAAGACCCCCTGCTCCCCTGCACTATTATCAACCCCCCCCCCCCCTCCAAATAAAAAAATCATTACCTTAGCATAGGGTGACCAGATTTTGAAAATGAAAAACCGGGACATTTTTTTTTTTACATAACAGTTTATTTATTGTAGTACACTTATACTTACTGCACCGACACACTTTATTCGAGCAAATACCCAGTATGTACCTGGCAGATACCTGGAATGCGCCGCTCCTCACCTCTGACAAGCCCCGTTGCGTTTGCCTTCCCAGCCTGGGTTCATGCCTGGCTGACGGGCGGCTGATCTGTTAAATGATAATGATTAGGATTTAATAGGCTGCAATGCTTCGCGTGTCTACCAGATGGCATAAATTCATGAATTGTAATGCAGTTTATATATATATACTGTGCAGTATTGCAGCCAGCGGGAATAAAATGCTTCAATCCCTGCCTGGAAAATACCTCAATGCACTCGGGCAGAAAACAGTCACAAACCTCAATACACCCGGGTATACCCGAATTCGTGGGACTAGCCGAGCTCGAATAAAGTGTGTCGCCAGTGTACTACCATTAGTCCTTGTTACATAGTTGTGTGTGTGTGTGTGTGTGTGTGTGTGTGTGTGTGTGTGTGTGTGTGTGTGTGTGTGTGTGTGTGTGTGTGTGTGTTGACCTCACTAATCGAACAAAAAAACCCCAGATGTGAATGATTCTGCCCCCTCTTCACAATTTCTAAAGCAGCAATCCCGCCTGGGATCAAACCGGATCCGCAGTCCCTCAAGGTATTATACTGGAGGGGAGTTGTTCCCTACCTGTCTTCCGAGGTCTCCCGTGTGAAACTTGAGTTAGATCTGGAAGAAAGAAGGGTAGGTTACTTCGGTGTAGGTATACGGTAGTTAAGATAAGACAGGGAGGGTGAGAGAGACAGAGAGAGAGGGTGAGAGAGATAGAGAGAAAGAGAGAGACAGAGAGAGAGAGAGAGACAGAGACAGAGAGAGAGAGACAGAGAGACAGAGAGAGGGTGAGAGAGACAGAGAGAGGGTAGGAGAGACAGAGAGAGGGTGAGAGAGACAGAGAGAGGGTGAGAGAGACACAGAGAGGGTGAGAGAGACACAGAGAGGGTGAGAGAGGGTGAGAGAGACAGAGAGGGTGAGAGAGACAGAGAGGGTGAGAGAGACAGAGAGGGTGAGAGAGACAGAGAGGGTGAGAGAGACAGAGAGGGTGAGAGAGACAGAGAGAGACAGAGAGAGACGGTGAGAGAGTGAGAGAGAGAGAGAGAGAGAGAGAGAGAGGGTGAGAGAGACAGAGAGGGTGAGAGAGAGAGAGAGGGTGAGAGAGACAGAGAGGGTGAGAGAGACAGAGAGGGTGAGAGAGACAGAGAGAGACAGAGAGAGATGGTGAGAGAGTGAGAGAGAGAGAGAGAGTGAGAGAGGGTGAGAGAGAGAGAGAGAGAGAGAGAGGGTGAGAGAGAGAGAGAG